>NW_022987767.1:1782500-2027500 GCF_902827165.1 Trematomus bernacchii
TATATTACATCTTGTGATTGTACTATTTTTTTGAATTCCTAGACCTGTTTTAGTGCATTTGACCCAGACAAGCCTGCATATATACACCTGTTGAGACGGTGTGGAAACATTTGCGAGCGTCTGGTAGACGTCTATGCATCTAAGCTCATTAATTAAACAGGCACCAGGTTGAGTGGATGATTCCCCTCGCTCACTCCACAGTGGAAAAGGAGTGCAGGCTGGGGTCAGAGTTGTGCTCCTTAATTTAGGAACAGCTTTAAGCACGGAGCAGACAACCTTCGAGCCAAACTGCTCTATCAGCTGGATCAAAGTCAGCGTCAGCGAAAGCCTGAGGTGGCGCTGGTAACACGGCCCAAACAGGAAGCTGTATGAAAGGCATTAGCTAGCTCATATGCTAACTGTGCTAACGACACATTACAAAAGCCACTGTGTCAAGGTAGTCTGGTTTCAGCATTAAACCAGTGAACAGAACATTTAATTTCCCACCTGTTAAACCAGTTGTTCGGCCAAAATTGGTTGGATATTTGATCAGTTAATGATATACGAGTAGATGTATTTTATACCTCACTTAAGTTTTGGAAATGTAATATCATAGGTGTCAGTGTTTCCCACAGAATTTGATTCTATTTGTGGGGGCACCGCACAAATCTTTTAATCACATGAGTATGCTATAGTGGATAGAGCTGTTTGGACCGTTTTTTCATGATACGAGTAATTTGGTTAATGTTATGTTTTCTTCATATAGCCTCAGCCCTTATGCCAAGTAGCTTTCAGATTAGAGCCAAGATTTTTAGGAAACAGCTGGGGGCAATTCTCAATCTGATTATCACGCTCTGTCACACGCTGCGATTCAAACCACAACCACAAAGGAGAGATAAGTCATTATTTTCTTAAAGGTCACCTATTGTGCAAAATCCCCTTTTTCATGTCTCTTAAATAAACATGTGTCCCCTCTGTGGAAAGACACTCTGAAAGTTTCAGGAACAAAGATTCTCTCACTTTTTGTCCTGATCCATTTATATAAAAACCTGTCTGAAAATGAGCTGATCAAATTTTGGCCACTTTATGATGTCATAACGATTTTTTGGCTTGTGTAACCATTAGCCAATCACCAACCAAGGTGATAGAGACATGTTTTGCAAATAATTGTAATACATTAAGTTGTGCATACCGTGAACGGAACAAATACAAATGAAATGATTGAGAGGCGATGTGTACCTCAGCGCTGGGCCACAGGTCGTGGATGACTCCCTTTATTCTGTCCACCACCTCCAGCCTCATCTTCTCCTCCTCCGGCCGTGGAGAGATGTACTCGAAGAAGTCGCTGACCTCCTCGTGCAACCTGCAGACAGAACACAGCGTTGTAAGGACAGAGGGAAAAGTGGGTTTTTGTGGTAGCATCCATTATACATTTAATTTCAATTAGAAACACTACTTTAATTCTGAGGTCCGCCCCAACCCTGGGTTACTTTTAAATCAAAGTTAAAAACATTTATTTTTAATGCAGCCTATCCTGAAATCCATTAACCTCTTAAGCCCTGAGCCTGTTTTTCAGGTCTCAGGCTCGAAAATGACATTCCCAGAACAAATGACTATATCTTCACTTCTAAAAGGGGTAAATTAATAATCTTTTTTCTCAAAGCATTGATAAACCTGTGAGCTGGATGTAGAAAAGTCAGAATCAATATAGATGTTTTTTTATTTTAAAGTAAATTCAGATTGAACATAGTAAAAAAATGTAAATTATAGTGTCCGTCCAAATATAAACATTACTTATAGTGAAAACCACCCTTGAATGATGGGATAGTAGACTAAAAGCTTTAGGAATCCAAACTATAAACATATAATAAGTACCCTGTATCAAGATTGATGCAAAACAAGTGACATTTGACCTTTTTAGCAAAAAAAACACTTCTGGGGTCATTTGGGTGGATTTTCCATATCTCTGGCCCCCCTCGGTCCATTTTGATGATTGACACCTCTTTTTAACCGTTAGAGCCAATAGAATCGAGGGGAAGTTCCTAAAAATCCATCTAAACATTACCCATTGGTGAATGAGTGCTGCGCAGCCAGAATGCCCCGGAACCGGAAACTGCCATACACTCTCGTAGCTATCATTAGCAGCTAATATGAAAACTCCGTTATTGACATAAAAATGGAATGATGGATTATCAGTAATCATTTCAAAGTGACACAGACACATCAGATTAACCTATGGATTAACCTTCAACAGCGTTTTTAGAGAACACAGCAACGGTAAGACTTATTTTCCGATTTGGTCCCGTAAAGCTAATTGTTGTTGTTGTTGTTGTTTGTTGTCATTTCGCCGCGAGTTCTGATCGCTCAGTGATGATACTAATACCTGTATAATCTGTGGAATCTCAGCTTGCTAATTGATATCGTGTTTGTGCAGATACGATAAGTAATAAGGGTATTTAAGCTGTGAGTTATGTGCTAAGTGTGTTAGCATTTTTTCGCTCAGGGCTCATTTAGACGCTTCTTGCTAGACTTGTGTTTTGTTTCGGTAAAAATGGTTCGTATCGTCAGTTAGCTGAGTTTCTTCCTGTTAATCGGGTACGACACATTAATAGGGGCTCTCGGGCTTCACAGGTTAACCGTGCCTTATCATTGCAATTTTAGTTGCAGCCAGTATTTTATCGCTTTTATGAATTGTCTTCGTGTTGATTGTGTGTTTGTTTTGCTTTGAATTATTATGTGTTGAATGCCTATGTGAAGCACTTTGAATTGCCTCTGTGTCTTAAAATGTGTTATACAAATAAACTAACCTTGGACCTTAATGTTTAGTAATGATGAACTTTTAACCTGAATTGTATCGAAATCCGCACAAAATGGAGCTGCAACATTTGTTTAAATGTGTGTAATTATTATAAAGTTTTTTTTATTACAATTGCTGGTGGTGCAGAGATTTCCTGGACTACACGTTATAGTAGGGCTGTGCAATTAATCGTATTTTAATCGCAATTACGATTTTGGCCTGCCACAATTACGAAAACAACATAATCGAAAAAAACAATTATTTTGCTTTGCTAGGTTGTGACAGTGCACTGCAACATATTTGATCTCATTTATTTGTATTTATCATATTTATATATGTTTAGTAGCTTGGGGAAGTGCGCTCCAAAATATTTGTTGATGTTGTTTATTGGTATTTATTATTTTGATATTATTTATTTAAATGTATCATTTATTTTTGTATTGGTTTTTCAGTTGAATTATACGTTCAGGGTAATCAACAGTTAAAAAGATACTGTTCAAATTATTATTTGTATTTGTTTTAAAGTTCAATAAATTGATTTTTTCAAAGTCAATGAATAATCGTATTTAATAATCGTGATATCAATTATTGACCCAAATAATCGTGATTATGATTTTTGCCATAATCGCACAGCCCTACGTTATAGTCAACAGAATTAAAAAAAGAACATGTTATTTTCAAAGATCCCCCTCATAATCATGTTAAATGTTTCAATGAAAATGAGAACAATGATTGAAAAATGACTTATTTTGCTAATCATATCACAATGGGAATACTGTTAAAAGAAAAATAGACGTCAACTGTTACGGTCTTAAAAACAGATCAATTAAGTACATTTGTTTTTGTGTTGTTGAGTATATCTGGGTATGACTGTTCTTGTTCTCCTAGTCCAATCTGTGCCCCCCCTGCAGCGGAAACACAATCTGTATGCTGAGACACTGCCAACAAAAACTGCTGCAGGTACCACAAGTCAGACTTGAAGTCACATTGACTCAACGTCGAAGAAAAGCTTCTCTCGACGTGCATATTTAAACGCACAACTCCTGCAAATAATCTGTCTGTATAGTGTCTGTATGTCAAATATCAAATCACTGAGAAAATAAGAGGGAAGATGGGATTTTTTTTGTTTTTTTTATTAGCATTTCCAAAATGGTGAGCTTCTATGTTGCATTTTTTTAAAGGATTTTATGAAATTGTTATGTTTTTTTAAATATAATTTATTTTTAGTGTGACTGACTTTACAACAGCTGTCCAGGGACTACAGATGAACAATAGCCCCTGTTTATTAATGTGCACTGTACCTAATAAATACATGAAATTATAAATAAAGGTGTGCTACTGTGTTCAAATCACCAGGCCTATATAAAAATGTATGCAGCAGAAACAGAATATTATCTGTGTAATCCCTTTCCGTGTGAGAAAATATCGATAATGTTGTTGAATATCACTATCATTATATAACTTGCCATAAACAAGCACATTGTTCTTAAATTCTGCTGCTTTTAAATCTAGTGATACAAAACAACAAATGTCTTGGTGATACAAAACATTTAAGAAAATTGAACTGTCCAATATGGGCTTCAAGAAAACAATTTGACAATGCTGTTTCCTACTGCCACTCTCTTTCAACCTACTTGTGATGTGTTTATAGCGCAAGTCGCCACCTGATAGTTGTTTATCAGGTGTCTGATATAGGCGGAGGTGAATAATTAACTGCAATCTAAAAGGGGTCACTTCTTTCCGGTTGTAATTTCAATGTTAAGCCAAACCAAATATTCCTTTTTTTAGGATAACAGGGCTGTGTGAGTCAAAATAATATGTACTCAGTAAACGCAGTCTCAGCAACAGTTCCACATTTGTCCTTGGAACAGGTCGCTGAGGCCACATGCGCTGACTTTCCCACTGACCAACTTTGTCCACATGCACAAGTGTGTGGGCGGACAAATAAGAACACAAACACACGCGTGCAAAAACACATCACACATGAGGACCATAATAGGCAACTCCTCTTGGCAAAAAGTCATGTTACAGCTTTTAAAAATAGAATAAGTAAAGTCTGCGTGTGCCACAGAAAGTTGGAGAAGAAAAAACAAAAAAGCAGCTATTGACACTCACTGCCTTTTTCTTAGGATTGCACCACATAGAGAACTGTTTGTCCATATAGGTTTCTGGGTGTCATGTTACAACAACACTTCCTCTGACTACAGACAACGTTTTTGGGTTTCACCGTTATTATTTCGGAAATAGATACAGAATAAAACATTGTTCTCCTTAGCTATATGCGATCATGCTGACCTTCAGAAAAGTGACCAACCCCCTAAATACTGGCAACCAAACAGAACAGCATTAAAAACACAACGCTATGCAAGTGTGTGAATAGACATGAATATGAAATATAACAACAAGGAAGCTACTCTGAAGGCTTATCAGACAACGGGACAATGTACAGCAGCCAATACTTGAAAAACATTCACATTTGCAGCTGTCTCAAAAAGGGCTTGAACTACGTAATGTTTTCATAATTGATTTATTATTATTTTCTGGAAAATACATAGGAAATGTCAAAACAAATGTGAAAAATGTGCTTCTATTGGCTAGCGCTCCAACACATTGTACGTGCTAGGCTTAGGGGCGGGACATCTCCAAGCGGTTGACCAATCCCAACAGAGTCGGCCAGCTAACCAATCAGAGCAGACTGGGCTCTGGTTTCAGACAGAGGGTGAAAAGAGGTGCTGCAGTAGGGCTGCTCAATTAATCGTATTTTAATCGCAATTACGATTTTGGCTTGCAACGATTATGAAAACAACATAATCGAAATAAAACTATTTTTTTGTATTGGTTTTTCAGTTGAATTAACTGTTAAAAACATACTGTTCAAATTTATTTTTTCAATAAATTGATGTTTTCAAAGTAAATGGATAATCGTTTTTAATAATCGTGATATCAATTATTGACCCAAATAATCGAGATTATGATTTTTGCCATAATCGAGCAGCCCTATGCTGCAGCACAGGGATAAAGAGCTTTTTGAACATTAAAGCATGGTGACATGTCACAATGTGCCTGGAAGTATTCACATGTGTTACTTCTGATTATATAACAGACTACGCATCTTATTGCCAGCATCGAACAGTGCCAATATAAACAGCCAGCCACTATGATAAGCCCATAAAAACAAAAACACCTCTGTTGCATAATGCATGAGAACTATGCTTCATGCCACACATGTCACACAGACAAATCCATCATGACTGTGGTTTTATCTTGAGGGAACATTTAGAGAGTTGAGCACAAATAAAAAAAGGTTTTATTTCACTGACTTGTTTCGTCAAAGATAATGAACAATGAAAACTGAGTTATTTGTCTTTTTGTCGCACATTACTTTGAGCTTTTATTTTACTTGTGTGACCAAGTCGTTTGAAATGCCACCTTTTATGCGTGTTTTAATCGATGTTTTTGTTGTATTTGTTAGGGTTTTCTCAGGAGGAAAAAGTTTCGGTTTCCCTTTCTAGCCCCTCCTGTTCTAGTATAATGAAAACAACTCTTATTTCTAATGACCTAATCTGTTTCCCTGCAGAGACTCCAGCTTCCATCACGGACACATTAGGTTTCATTTAAGGGTAAGAGAAACTCAGCAGCTACAGTCTGCATCCAACACAACATTAGTCAGAGAACACACTCTCTGTAGTTTCATTCTGAATAATTAACACACATCAGCCCAAAGCCTCACACTAATGCAACGTAATCTAATGTGTTGTAATTGAATTTAAGGATTTTAAAAGGCCTGTATGATCCCATTTAATGTACTTTAAAGCACGCGTAAACATCAAGCTATAAAGAAGGCATTTGCTTCTATTACAGCGCAACATAATAAACCTTTATAGTTAAACTGATATCCTGAGACGTGAGTATTTCCACTCCACAACAGCACCTCTAGGTTTCATTTCACAGCTAACAGCTCGTCTGTCATCACGTGTTAGCGGCAGCCTAAGAAATCTCATCTCCTGCCCCTCCTTCTGGGATCAAGTTTCATCTCTGCCTCGGGAACACATGGACCCTTGGCACCGCTTATCAGATTATCCAACTTGCATATATCATAGTAATGTTATGTAATCGCAAGGAACAGATTTCCAGAGAGCCGAGGCTTCCTGAGAGGAAGGAAAAGTGTTATCCCTTCTCCTTAGCACGTCTTTTTTTTCTCCACAACATTTCCCTCTGGCACGATTATTCTGGTGTCGGGGAAATGTTGCGGGTCATGCTCACTGATGGCCTGTAATGTTAGCACTGCTGCAGTAAAAGCTAGTCTTGTTTTTCAGATGATTTGTGTTGTATGCATGCATGAGTGAAATCTGAATGAGTGCTAAAAGCTCTTCTGACAGCGAGCCAGAGACGCACTGAGTTTCGATGCTCGGAGGACTTGTGGAATTGTCCTCCTTCATTTAGAGTTTGCTGTGATAACACCTGCATACACTTAGGTCTTCAACAAACCATTTCAATTATAAAAAATGATGAATTGTTTGGTCTCAAACATCAGAGCATAATAAAACATGCCAATAAAATCTCCTAGAATGCAAAGAGATGTCCTTGATTGATGTCATGCATTGAAATGACAGTGGAAAACTATTTCAAGACAAGAACGAGCAGCACATCTTAAAAGGAACTGGAACCAAATATTTGACATTTCTGTTTGAAAAATGACAAATAATGGTAACAGTTACCGATGCATTTTCTGTCAAATGACTAATAGAGTGATTGACTAAATGCTGTTTTCAACATACATCTCTACAGGTGTATAACTGAGCTGAGCAGTCATAGCACTGAAGTCAAAGTGTCCTGCATTACCAGGCAGTGTTGTGTATTTGTACACCAATGAATGCTATAGAAACGCGATTCAGTTCACAATATTGCACTATGCTAAACCCTTTATTCCTCTGTTGACATGACAGTATTTTCCAAAGCCACCTTTATTTTTATTTCATTATTTTCCAAAACAACAGGTTTTTTCATAATGAATAAATCCCATCTATGTTTGAAGCTCACATAAGCACAAGTTTGTGACTGGAATCAGTATTGGGAGATAAAACAGTGCCAGGGTTCATACACTTTTTCACCAATGATTTTCCATGACTTCTCCATGACCTTTACCTAATTCTCCATGACCTTTACCTAATTTTCCATGACCAAAAAAATGACTCTTTCTCAGCGGTACCACTGAAAATGGTTTATTTTAACATGGAACAGGAAATTAAGGTCTGCATATGAAACATGTTGTGCCTATCTAAAACAAATCAAACAGGGTTACTAGCTTCTAACTTTTCCAGGGCCTGGAATTAGCATTTTGAATTTCCATGACTTTTCCAGGTTTTTAATGACCGTAAGAACCCTGCAGTGCAATTACTGCATCCATACTGCTATTGCAATCATCTAGCTGTCAGAAGAGCTTTCAGCACTTTCAGATTTTAGTGCAAACTGGACAAACGTCTCAAAAACAAGACAAGCTATCAGTTAGCATTACTGAAGAACTCTACGAAGCTTCTCATAAAGATTTTATATTATAAACAATAGCTTCAAAATCAGCTCAGTAGGACACTCGCTAATCCTACAAAGCTTTTAGGCCTTTATGCAGCTACAGACAAATGTAAAGACAAATGTCAAAAGGCAGAGGTAAAAAGAGGGAACATTGAGGGGGAAATAAAAAGGTAAGAAGGCCAGATGCATGTATAAGGTGAGAGAGATAAATGAGAGAGAGAGGATTGGGTGTGGTGCTGAAATGCCTTCATGTGAACCGAAGCCATCTGTTAAGTTGGGCATGATGGGAAAAGAGATCATTGAGGTGATTGTCGCCTCACACTGAACCGTTCTTACCGACAGATATTTTTTAGCTTTAGACTGAAACCCTTAGAACAATGTTCCAGCACGCCTGTTTTTTAAGGAACACCTGCCTGAAGCATGACCCTGATGACAGCTGAACGTACAACATGCTCTGATCAATGTTCAAGTGTTAAGCAATAATTCAGGATTCTCATAATAAAACCGTTTTTTTTAGTGGCAATGTTACCCAAGAACATGTCCCAACATCATGACCCTACATCCCCACGGGCTCGAAATGTTGGCTTCAACAAAGATGGGTAATAATTTAATTAAACATTTTCATTGTAAAGCACTTTTCTAACCCCTAAGTGAAAGGGTGTGGATTATGGCTGTTACTAGGGACCGATCGATATCGGTCGATACTCACTCTCTGCTGATCGATCGGTGCTCTCTAAAAATGCCGATCGCATGACGTAAAATGATGACGTAAAATACGTGACACTTTTCGTTGTGCGAAAACAATCTCGCCAAAATGGCTTCACCAGTCTGGCAGTATTTTAAGGTGTCCGAAAATGACAATAAAATAGCGGTATGCAACGTGTGTGAATCAGAAATCCTGCAGCTCCACCCACTGTGACGGACCGGTGAGCGGAGCAACACACACACTAATGCTGCGTTCACACCGGACGCGATGCGATTTTTGGGGACGGCGCGATTACATGTAAAGTCAATGCAGAGACGCGGACAGACGCGAATTCGCTCCGTTTGGTATTTTTTCCATCTACTACTTCTCCCATTCACAAATCAAATCAAAAAATCTAAAATTCTATTAATATGTAACAAATATATTCCATTTCAGAGCAGAAGAAACAGCCTTCAAGGGTCAAACTCTGCACAAACATCATTCAGCAGTGCACAGTGCTGCTCAAACATTCAACTGTATGAACAAGCAATACTTTGAAGTGTGTGTGTGCGTGTGTGTCGCAGATGGCAGATTCATTAATGTTTCATCAATGAACTGAGCTAAGTTTTGGCCGCTGAGACAAAAAGGCTCCGGTTACAGAGAAACCCAAACAGCTGACTGCTGGTGCGAGGCTTAGTGGAGCATTGTGGTCAGAAGAGAAACATCTGGACTATTTATATGGTAGAAACCAGCGGCAGGACAAACCTATCGATGTGTCCAAACCAGCAGAATCACACCATCATGTGTTGATAGTCTAAGATTTCTCAACAGAGCTAACTCTGCATAAATAACTGCAATCGTTTGACTGATATTTCAATTGCGATATGTTTTTCGATATTTCAAAATCTATCCAAACTACTTCCAATGGAGTAGCTTGGATAGAGAGAAATGTAACGTAAGCGACAATATTTAGTCAAATTGATCCACAGAAAAATAATCGCTGACTTTGAAAGGCCACAAACACTGAGAGGGCGCACATCTTTGCAAATGAAATAAAAGGTATTGAGAGAGTTAATCTTAGCATGACAATTATTAATTAACAATGATATCGTCTTTCATTGATATCATCTAATTACTATTCATTTTCAAATACATTGAAATGTCATTTCTGGCCAACACACACACACACACACACACACACACACACACACACACACACACACACACACACACACACACACACACACACACACACACACACACACACACACACACACACACACACACACACACACACACACACACACACACACACACACACACACACACACACACACACACACACACACACATCACACACACACCACACACACACACACACACACACAACACCCACAACACACACCACACACACACACACACACACACACACACACACACACACACACACACACACACACACACACACACACACACACACACACACACAACACACACACACACACACCACACACACACACACAACACACACACACAACACACACACACACACACACACGACACACACACACACACACACACACACACACACACACACACACACACACACACACACACACACACACACCACACACAACACACACAACACACACATCACACACACACACACACACACACACACAAGTTAAAAGATGATTAGATTATTATGCTACAATATTAAATTTCAAAGCCAGTCGTTCTTACTCGTTGCTGAAGAAAGGTCATCTGAGCACACGCTATGAAAAAGCAGTGTGCGTCGCTCAGTGACTGCATCAGTCTGGCAGCATTGGGATGGCTTTCCATTGGACAGGAGAGGAAAAAAGAGAAACCCATTCCTCAGTACACATGGGAAGTGTGCGTTTACACAGAGCTGCCCACCGTGCTGTTCAGACGAGGGCGTGTTTCACCTGCAGTCAAAGTGACCGGCAGTCAAAGTGACGGCATGCAGCTCTTCACCCTTACACGCTCTGGTCCACAGCCAACCAGTGAACAGGGGGAGAGCTTGACATCGATGTCAAAGCCAGGAGAGGCCCGGCGAACCGCAGATCTAATAATGGATCTTCAGTCGCAGCCTCGCAGGGGTGCAATCTTTGTCCTGGTGCTGAGAATCATAAATCTCCACAAAGACAGCGGCAACAAATGGAAATAAAATTACAAGCCGGGTCTACTCATCAGCGAGCGATTAACCACACGTTTCATTAGCCTGCAAGTGATGTTCTGCTTCACTGCTTGGAACAAAACGCCAACGCCAGGCTCCAGTCAAATTAATCAGGTATAGGCTGCTCTGAGATTACCAACATTCAGAGCAAATTGCGTTGCATAAATAAGACATTCAACACATGTGAGGTTAAATTGAAGATGTCAGAAGATAGCAGAAACTAATGAGTTTGAATTCACAGGCAAGCTAGCAAAGCATGGCATGCAGGACAAGTAGCACACACACACTGAAGTAAAGTCGAGGTGCCCTTGTGCCGGAGAACAGAGAAATACTATCATTAAAAGGGCACATTTCAACACTAGAGAGATTTACAAGCTTCACATCGAAACGTGTTGTATTTCCTCAAAACACTAAAACACACAAGTATTGATTTGACAGCCAGTTTAAAGTTAAACAAAGAGCAGCAATACAGCCTAACTGATTATCCTCCAACACACTGGTCAATATAGCTTTTAACAACTAAAAAGGGAATTGAATTGCCCCCTCGGAAAGATTTTCAGTTGATGGCATACAGAAAGTAAAAGACCAAAAAAATGTGCGGGTCATCGAGCAACTAAACCAACAACTCTGTGTATCGAATGAACTGGTTGACCAGGAAATATTTGCTGACTGAATGTTCATGACACAGGTTTGCTGACACTATACATGTCTCATACCATAAAACCCATGATACCTAATCTTCGGCAGGGCAAAACATGAAGACATTTACACAAGAAACAAAAGGTGGAATTGCTCGGTTGTCTAACTTACAGTGACTAACATCCTGAGTCCCTCACTCTGAGTTTCTGGTGTTTTCTCACAGTATAAATTACCCTTAATGCGAGCTGGGACTGGAAACATACTTTTAATGCTAGTTAAAATGTGAGCTAACATGACTGCAGACCATAAAACAGGGGTTTGGCACTGATATTTATGTTTTCCTTCTTCATTTGTGAAGCTATTTTTTCATAATTTTGAGCACCGTCTGAGAGGACAGTTTACTATCATACTATGTAGGGATGTCCCGATCCGATCACGTGATCGGGGATCGGAGCCGATCACGTGATTTTCACGTGATCGGGGGAAAAAAATCGGGGATCGGATTTTTTTTTTTTTTTATAAAAAATATTTTTATACATTTTATTTAATGTTACAAAACAAAAATGACCATGTTCACGTCTTAAAGTCATCCTGAGGCCTTAGTTTTGGGTTTAAAATTACACAACATCATGTATGTGTTGCTTCTTTTGGGCTTGTTTTCATAGACCTGGTTGCTTATTTCTCTCAAATCTGGCAACAGAGTGGGCGCAGTGTCTAATAGTAGCAGTAAGCTAACAAGAGGCTACGTTCAGCTGGTGACTCGGGAGTCGGGACAGAGAAAATGTCAGGAGTTTGGAAGTATTATAAATTGAAAGCGAAGGCAGTGTAACAGCCAGATGCAATGTTTGCAAGGCGGAGGTTCCGCGTGGTGGAAAGAACAGAGCTACGTTCAACATGACCAATCTAATACAAACACCACCAACAACAACACGACGAGTACACAGCGGCCACTCAGGTAACGGCACTGAAACAACCGACACTTTCAGAGACTTTTAAAAGGAAAGAGAAACTACCCCAGAACAGTGAAAAGGCCAAAAAAATAACAGCCAAGATAGCTGAATTCATCGCGTTGGATGACCAGCCGTTATCTGTTACCTTTTTTTTCCTCTTAATGCATTGCATAAAGATCGGATCGGGAAAAATCGGTATCGGCAGATTGTCAAAATCAAATGATCGGAATCGGATCGGGAGCAAAAAAAGGTGATCGGGACATCCCTAATACTATGTGCTAAATTCAAATAATTTAAAAACGGGAGGTGAATGTAACAATTGCGTTAAATTGTGTGATTATACTTCCTGATAACTACCTTTGTACAATTCAAAAGAGTACTTGTTGCTGGGCACTTCTAAAGAGAAACAGCAGACTGGGGCTGGATGTATGAAGAAAGTCAAATATTATAATACTTTAGACCAGGGGTGTCAAACTCAAGGCCCGGGGGCCAAATCCGGCCCGTGACTTCATTTTCTGTGGTCCCACAAGAGCTTGCAAAGAATATAATACGTTTATTATACGGTTACATGCCGATTTACAGAAGCACATTGCCCATAAACTACATGTCCCACAATGCATCTCAAATTAGACTTTTTTTCTCAGAATTTGACTTTTTTTCTTCTAAATATGCCCTTTTTCTTAGAATGAGCCTTTTTCTCAGAATTTTACTTTTTTTTTTTTTTTTTTTTTTTTATAAATGTCACTTCTGTTTTTGATTGTGACTTGTTTTCCAGAATTTGGCTTTTCTTTTTAAATCATTGTGTGACATTCTCACTGAAGAGACTTGCAATTATTTGCCCCAGACTTCTGCTTTCAGACGTAGTTAATTATGAAGTTATTACCCTATCAGATAATAATCCAATGCAGAGGCAATAATGTCATATAATACATTATTTTATATATATATTTATATATGTATTTGTATATAGTCTTAAAGTTACAACCGGCCCTTTGAGTGCAGCCATAATGCTGATGTGGCCCGCGATTAAATTGAGTTTGACACCCCTGCTTTTGACCGTTCACAAAATATGTGCATGACAAGATTGTCATTTATTAATCATCAGTCATGTGGATACAATGACTAAGTGGGAAAAGACAAACAAATCAAGACCTAGATGAGTCATGTAAGTTTAGAAAGTTAGATCATTTCACTGTAATGCAGCTTTTAAACCAGGAAAAGACACTTACTGTAGAGACAATATTAAGTCTCATATCACCTATATAATAGATATATTGCCTAGCCCTACAAAAGTGTTTCCACCAATTCTACCTCACTCACAAAGTCCCTCTGTTAGAAAATGACTTTGGAGAACTGCATCTTGCCCACACAACCGAAAGGTTCAGGGGGACAGAAATGGGCCACATCTCTCCCAGGCTACACTGACTTCCTGTGCCCATATAAAGAGTCTAAAAAGCTCTTCTACCCCACCAGAAAACGAGGTGGAAACACTCCCTTAGAGCTCCCAACGTGAATGGCGAGACACTGAAGGGGTTCGGGTTTCTCCCTCGGAGGGTTGGCTTTGTTTTGAGGGAGTGAGGCCGTGTGGAGCATGTAAACACTGAACCCTTTCCTTCTTCTCTGTCCCACGAAGACTGGAAGAGCGTAAAACACAAATAAGCACATGCCTCTCCAGCCGACCCCCATGGCCAAATATAGTGTACTAAGTGTCCCGTGGAAAAATGCAATGCCACTGACTCCCACCATCAGTCCTCTTGATATGTTCAAATGTTAAGATAAGATAGGACTTTATTCATCCCGAAGGAAATGGTTGTGCCAAAGTTACAAGAATACAATAAACGCAGCAGCACAATAATAATACAACTGTACACCAACAGTGCAGTAAAAAGAGCAATTCAATAACTACAGGAGACATAGACGGTCACATAATTAACGTAAATATTAACAGTATTTAGTTATGTTATCCAACTTTATCTCTCAACAACATAATCCGACTGAATGGTCAAACTGCCTCTGACACTGGCAAAAATGGTTGTAAACACAGAGTAATAGTATGATATAAAAGGTGTAATTATAAGCAAAAGCCAATCACCCATGGAAAATAAAACAATGCGTTCGCAAGGGGCTCTGCAAATTTGACACAACATGGATGATAGCCCCTATAATTACAAAGCTTACTGCAGTAAACTTGCATCTTCCCATTTGGCTGATCACAGCAGATGGAAATGGGATATTAAAAACCGTGAACCAGGGTGTTTATTACTCTTCTAAACATCCCACATCATGACTGGATCTCCCAAGCAACAAAGCATGTACTGTAAGTGGAGCTTTAACCTAGAATTAACCAAAGCTTAACAGCGGGAGCGTTTAAATCCCCATACATACTGTAGGTCTATACTTTGCATTTCGAAACGCATTTCCAGAGTATGCTGGCATTGTGTATTCACAGTATGGTTAGTCAGAGAGTGCTGTGATCAAGTCTCTGAGGTTCACGTTCTGGTATTAGTAGAGCTAATCACAGAGGAATGTCTTTATGCAAACACTGAGCTTCCATATTACTATACATGAGGATCAGCCAAACAGTGAGCTCCACACTCTGGTGTCCTGCTTGTCTACACATGTCTGACACAAAGGGGCGTGGAAAGGGCCAATCTGTGCACCTAAAAGGTCTTTAAAACAGAGCCTCGCCCACAAAATATTTATCCCAAGTCCTAATATCTAAAAGAATCACTGGTGAGCAAAGGCTGACGAAGAAGTTAATAAATGTCTTGTGTGTCTGTTTATTATACTTTGTGACCTAATATTGCTCAATCCATGCGCTCTATAATGAATAACACATCTATTGAAGTAGAGGATTAACCTAGTTCTGCGACAATAGGAAAGTGTCAAAGCCAGTCTTTCTGTACACATGCTGAGAAGGTCAGTCTTTTTTTTTTTTACAAGTCTTTTTATTTCATTATAGTGTACAGTAATCGATGCCATTTCATTTATATTGTAATATCACAGTACACTCACTACACTCCCCCCTCCCTCCCTCCACCCACACATACCCGCACAGGCAAAACCAAAAAATGCTTATCAATATAACTTAAACAACAGAGCCATGAAAATAAACATAAAAAGGAAAAGGAAAAAATAGAACCAAAAAAAAGAGAAGGTCAGTCTGAGCACACACCAGGCGCGTCGAGCCCCGGATGTTTTTTCTTTAGCCCCAGACAATTCTCCCTCAATAATATAATACATTAACCGTGCTTTACCTGAAGCTCATCATGATACTAGAGAGGACGGCAGGATTGTAATTTCCCGTGTTCAGTGAATGCAACAGAGGCAAGACACCAGACCAACCAGAGAGTTGCATGGACTGGTACCTATCCTGTGACAATGTTTAAACTGTCAGTCGGACTCTGAGTTTTTGAAGATGGAGACGACAATTCTCAAGTGATGGCTCACACAACAACCCCAGAGCCACCACTTGAGCCAGGTAAACAAGGTATGTAAATGTCAGAAAACTTCCAAGTTATGCGAACATGTAAGCAAAGCATAAATTACAGCTACGTTGACGTTACTTTGAATCGCGCAGGTAAGCTAAACCGTTAGCAAGTAGCTATAGCTAGCCAGAGATATTAAATAAACACTTTGTCATACAATCTAAATGTTATGTTTTTTAGCGTTACCTAGTGATTTCAAAGAAAGCTCTCTGGAAAATGTTGACTTACTGTCAGTGTTCGACATGAAGCTACCTTACATTACACAGTCACAGGGGAGTGATTTGTAAAATATCCATAAAGAAAAAGAAAATCTGTTTACAGTTCTGTTTCATATGGGTGTTGAGAGATGTATCCATATCTCTTAATGTTGCTCTCAAAGTGCACCAGATTGATGCTTTTAACTTCAATATTTAAAAAAAAAATCTTTTTAGGAGGTGAGGACCCCCCTAGAGGAGGTTAGGTCCGCCCCCCACTTGTAAAAAATAGCACTTTACCCCTGCTTACACCTATATGCCGTGAGCTGATTATCGAGCCTCCATTGTAACAGTCGCGGGGGTACACTGTGTATGTGTGCGTGTGGGGAGTGTTGCAGTAGAAATGTCCACTGTAGCGCCCGGTACCTTAATGTACCTTAATGAACTGTGGGCTAACCCCCGAATGTTTCCAGGTCCAGGAAACGCCCCTGGCACACACTATGAAAAAAGAAGTGGAAGTGTTTTTTCTTTTAAATCTGATAAAAAAGTTAAACACATGAAGCATGCCCGAAAAGACTACTCAAGTTTAAATTCACATATGCACACGCCCTGCAAAAGCATTTATGATTAACTGTCACCCTGCCTGGTTTCATTTTGTGATTGCTCAAGAGCTGCTACTATTAGACGACAAACAGTTAGTCGATCGACATAAAAACTATTGGCCAACTCATTTCATTATCAATGTAGCCTTTTCTTTAAGATGCTTTTTACAGCCTCTCAGATATGGAGATTTTCAAAGCTTTCAGAAAGCTCCCTGCAGAAATCAGTGCACGATAATGGCTTTAAAAGTTTGTGTTGTGCTTTTAGATCATATCGAACAAACCAACCTTTGCTCACAACACTGTAAGCAGAAGCAGTTTCTCAACAACCATAAACTCTTCACTTCCTCTGAAATACTGCCAGCCTAATACCTTGTGGAGGACCAGAAAAATGGGCCACATCTGGTAAAAAAAAAAGTGTCACTCTTGTTTGGAGCAGCGCCCTGTTACACCCTCAATTGGCTTTCTCTATATTAACAGCTTAAATGGTGACAGGTTTACTCAAATATGCATCTTAACTAGTATTAGTAGGCTGCAAACCTGTACTGTGTCCATGCTCCTTTATGCAATGTTTGGTTTGCAACCCCTCAATGCAACCCCTCAATATTCCATGATGTTAGCACACATGGAATATTCTTTTAGAGCCGTTTAGTTTATACAGTAATACCCAGAGGCAATATCTGTGGCAGTGCAGAGGAGGTGTGTCCATTTCCTCTTTCAAGTAATATGAAACCTAAATGGTTAAACCTCCTAGGTGTTTAAAGGTTTGTGTAACAACTTGTGTGTGTTCATGCCAGGACATTCTGTTGAAAGGTTAACAGGAAATACAAGTGTTTGAATAATGAATGCAAGATTTGGTGCATACTTCCTTGAAATCTATGATAAAGCATAAATAACCACTCGCTTTGTTTAAGGCAAAGACATATGCTTCTACATCTTATCCACAAAAAGACATTCGCAACTAAACCTTGATGTATGAATGTAATAATGTATTGAAATGTGTGTGCATGGACTACATTTCACAGATCATAAAGCTGGGAGAAGTACTAAGATCTTGTACTCGAGTAAAAGTAGAAGTACCAGAGTGTGGGAATGATCTTTTACAAGTAAAAGTCCTGTATTCAAAATGTTACTTAAGTAAAAATAGAACAGTATTAGAATACAAATATACTTAAAGTACCAAAAGTAGAAGTACTCATTATGCAAATAGGCCCATTTCAGAATAATATATATGAAATGTTTTATAATGATTGATCATTGAAATGTTATCAAAGCTGGTAAAGGTGCAGCTAGTTTGAATGACTTTGTATACTGCAGGGTAGCTTGTGAATGTTACTATAGTATTATTTGCAAAGTAACTTAAAGTATCAAATACATGTAGTGGAGTAAAAGTACACGATTTACTTCTAATAGTGGGGTAGAAGAACACAGTAGCAAAACATTGAAATACTCAAGTAAAGTCTCTCAAAGTGTTACCTTATTACAGTACTTGAGTAAATGTTACTTAACACCATTGGGTGATAGTACAAAAGTTATCCAACTCTCCATTCAGTGGGTGTGGATGAAAAGTGGGTGGGGTGAGACAGACAACCAATCTTCTCCATTGCATGTCATTGCAGTGTGTAAGTGTTTAAAATAGGTGAAAACAACAGCTCATTAACCCCTCGTTTAAATGCTTTCTCTGTGTGAGTGTGTGTGACTTTATCAAACTCTCTTACCCTATAATCCCCTCCGAGTAGTTCCTGACTTTCCATGGCGTGCCAGAGTACCCATCACAGCCTCCTGTGTTGGATCCACTGTTCAAGAGGCTGGAATTGAACCCAAAAGTGCTAGCTTTGTTGTCTCTTTTCCTTTTGTTGGGGTGTCCGTTCCACAGCCCGGAGACCCCGCCGCCCTGCTGCCCCCCTCCGCCGCCGACACCGCCCTGCTGCCTGACACCGGCTCCTCGGTTGTTCTGGTTGCTATTATTAATGTCCAGTGGTATAAAGTCCCGCTGCGCCGTGAAGTCCCCTTTCCCCCTTGAGGATGACATCCCCGGAGTCCTGTTTGAGTCACTCAGTGCCCCGTTTCTGGCTCCACACGCCCCGTTGACAAGCGCTTGCAGGCGGCTCGACGTGCTCTGAGATCCGGCGCTGTTATTCACATGCAAGTAGCCGAGCCCTTGTGTCGTCTCCCAAATCTGCATCCACAGGTTGTTGGCTGGTCCACGTTGTTCCGGTTGAAACCAGGCGATCCTCGGATCCATCAAACGTTGTGACACAGTAGTAGGCGAGTCGCCCTCCCCCCCGCACACCCCTTACCCCTCAGCGTGTGCAGCTAGCCAGGTCGCTAGCTAACCGTTAGCCACCTAGCCTGCTAGCTCAGGTTCTCAGCCGCCCGTTACTTCTAGAATCCGGTGAGAAAAAAAACAAAACACGCTCCGTAGTGGTGACGATACGCGGTTGACAACCTAGAGAATCCACAGGACTAAATGTTGTGAGTCAAGTGGTAAAAATGCAGGTTAATGGAGAAGTGTGAGAGTGTAGAAACGTGCAGCTGCTGCCTGTCGAAGAAGTGGCTCTCTGACCCTTTCCCTAACTCAATGGCGAAGTGTAGGGGGAAGCTGCGCATGCGCGGGTGAGTGGAAGAAAAGGGGGCGGGGACAGAGTTGTTACGCAACAGACAACTGTGTTTTTTTTTGTTACATAACGACGTGAGATGTATTATTCTGTCATCACGGGGGGAATGGACAAGGTGTGAAGAAAGAGTACTGATGTATTATTCTGTCAAAAACATGTTTTATTTTGAACTTACTCTTACTCAAGAGGGACTGAGGGAGGAGTTGGCCTTCAACTCCTCCCTCAGTCTGTCAGCCACTCTGAGTCAATGGACTGGTATTTTAACTTTGAATTATGTTCATGTACATATTTTATAGTATTTTTATTGTGCACATACTTACTTTTATGTTTGAAAAATATTTTACTCCATTTTCTGAATCTTAAAATAAAGTATTTCTGATTCTGATTGAACCGGGGTTATTGTTAACATACAGTAATGGCAAAAGTGGCCTGATGTTTTACTTAATTAAAAATATCTATACTATATATATGGGACAATCTATTACTATACAAGCACATGGTAACCAAGTAAAATCCCAAAGCATCAAAATATACTTACATTGCCTATTTAATCATCATTTTGATTGGATTATTAGTGGATTTATGTGCACCACTTAAATGTTGAGATATTGTTGTATTACTTTATAAAATGCAAGGTATCTTAACCTTAAATAATTTATCACAATTTATTAATTTATTTAGATTTGTTTCTATATAATCTGAATTTGAAAAGTAATGAAAACTGTCAGATTAATGTAGTTGAGTAAAAAGTATATTATCAGGGTTACAGAAATCCCAGACAATAAGAGTGTGGAGATTGTTATTATTCAAATAATAAAAAGAAAACACATTAGACAATGCTTAAGAAATCAGGATTTATTTCAAAAAGGCATTCAATCCCATCCCAAAGACATAAACCCCCACCCCTACATTTTTTTTGAAATGTATTTTTATATTAATGATAGGCATTTTTATCAACATGTCCCTGAAAACGTGTGGGAACCCAGAGAAGCTGTGCCCGACTCTTACAACGCAAGAACTATCACACACTTAATGTTGATCTTTAGGAAAATTGTATTTATGGTTTAAAGTCACCATTCAATTTGAGCATTGAATGGATTAATTAATGAGAGCTTATGTTAACTTTGTCAGAAACTCAATGCAGGATACACTTTGGATCAGGTGCAAAAAGATGGTACTACTACCCTCTATTTTAGATATTTCAAACCTGCAAAAAATAATAATATGTGTGGCGCAGTGGCTTGTGCGTTGGTGTTCGGATCAGGGGAGCACAGATTCAAACCCCACTGCAGTCAGCATGTTGTTGTGTCCCTGGGCAAGACACTTCACCCCAAATTGCTCCTGTGGGGATTGCCCACAGTACTGAGCATGTAAGTCGCTTTGGATAAAAGCGTGCAAGTGACATGTAATGTAATGTAATGCACAATTATCAAACTGTATTCTAAGTTGTAGCAGCAAGTTTGGATGATCATTGATTTCATTCATAATTGATATTCACATAGTTACTGAAAAAATGCTTTCAGCAGAAAATGGGTTTCTGTGGTGACTTGCAAACTGAAACGTTTCACAAAAATACAGTCACAAATTCAGCTCTCCGTGAAAACAGGGGGCCTGGATTGTGAGAAAATGTGTTCCTCCTAAAGGTAAAAATGTAAAAATGTTATGTTAACACCTTGGCAGTGAGAATAGGTAGCTTCGTACGGTATTAAAATGACAGTCGTTTTTTATTTCTCTCTTCAAATGCAAGCCAATTTCTTTCCAAAGATAATTATGTTTATACTAAACAATAAAACAAAATATTCTCTTTTTTATTAGGTGGCAATTATCCCATACTGATACATCTTATGTAGCATAGCTCTGCAAACATCAATGTTTAGGCTATTGGAACAAGTGGCAGAATTAAGGGCACCCAAATCAAAAACCTGGTGGTGTAGACTTACTTAGGGAAATTAAAGTAAACAAATCCAAGTCTGACAAACATTTGGTCCTGATTGTCACATTTAAACCAAGGGAGGAAACGTAAAAACCTTTCTTTACTGCCACTTGCAGTAACTAATAATAACATAATCCTGTCTTTCTTCACAACAAATACAGGTAAAATAGTAAATCATTATTATTTTGAGAATATTAACACTGAAACAGGCGGCTTACTACCAACATAATAAATATTTGATGATTTCACAACCACAGTCTGATTCTTTTGATGCTACCGTTAGCATCTCTGTCCACACCATCGTGAGGTCCAGCGCTCGTTACTTCTTCACCACTTTCTCCAGGTAACCGATGAATCTCTTCAGGTTCACTTTGATGTTGTCCAGTACACACAGCTGCTGCGGGCTGTACTTGCCTCTTCCCTCTTTACGAATCTAGAAGGAATATAAAATAAACATTATGTCACATCATATAGGAACACATTTTTCTCATTTTGTTTATTTAAAAAAAACAGTTTAGGTGTTATGGTTAATTCAAATCAGTTGTAAAGAATGTGTGAGCAATACAAGAGGCAGAACAAATTGTTAACTAGTGTCCTACTAGTGTAAAAGTCCTCAAAGGGCAAATGGAAATTGTGAATAATTAGTAATATACAGTTCTTACTCTTAAGAAAATGTAGTACAACCATAGTCAAGAAATACTCTGTTCAAAATGTTACTTAAGTAAAAGAACAAGAGCAAAATGTACTTAAAATATCCAAATCAAAAGTCATCCTTTTGCAAAAAAAAAATTGGTGTTTTAGTTATTATAGAATATTATTCAGTTTTCACCAACAAACACATACAGACACAGAGTTTACTATACACTGAGTAAGTGCATTGAACAAATCAATGACTGGATGTGTCAGAACTTTCTCCAACTAAACAAAGACAAAACTGAGGTAATGGTTTTTGGAGCCAAGGCAGAACGTATAAAAGTTAGCGCTGAGCTCCAGTCTGCAATGTTCAAAACAACAGATAAAGCCAGAAATCTAGGTGTAGTCATGGACTCTGAGCTGAGTTTCAACAGTCACATTAAAACAGTTACTAAATCAGCCTACTATCACCTAAAGAATATATCTAGGATGAAAAGACTAATGACACAGCAGGATTTGGAAAAACTTGTCCATGCTTTTATCTTCAGTAGACTGGACTACTGTAATGGTGTCTTTACAGGTCTCACTAAAAAATCTATTAGAAAGCTGCAGCTGATTCAGAACGCCGCTGCTCGAGTCCTCACTAACACTAAGAAAGTGGATCACATCACTCCTGTTCTGAAGTCCTTACACTGGCTTCCTGTGTGTCAAAGAATAGATTTCAAAATACTGCTGCTGGTTTATAAAGCTTTGAATGGTTTAGGCCCAAAATACATGTCTGACCTACTGCTAAATTATGAACCATCCAGAACTCTCAGGTCTTCAGGGACTGGTCAGCTTTCTGTCCCCAGAGTCAGAACTAAACATGGAGAAGCAGCGTTCAGTTATTATGCTCCAAATATCTGGAACAAACTCCCAGAAACCTGCAGGTCCGCTGCAACTCTGACTACTTTTAAATCCAGGCTGAAGACTTTTCTTTTTGCCGCTGCTTTTAATTGATATATTCATATCTTAAACTGCACTGTAACTTTTATTATCTTTGCTTTTTATCTTTGCTTTTAAATTAGTGTTTTTAAATGTCATTTTATATTATGTTTCTTAATGCTCTTAATGTCTTTCATTTTTGTAAAGCACTTGTGTTGAAATGTGCAATATAAATAAACTTGCCTTGCCTTGCCTTATAGTATGTGTCAATATGGAGAAATGTTGGATACTTTGTATAATACCGAGTAGATTAGTTGTGTATATCTTAATATGAATCATGTTATTAATATAATAAGTTGTAACTACAAGCATTAAGTTATCATACTGGAGTAAACAATTCAAAATGTTCCTGTGAGATGTACTAGAGTACAAGTTCAAAAATGGCATTAAATGGAGTAAAGTTTAAGTACAGTACTCTTGTACAGGGTTTCCCAAAGTGGGGGTCGCGAGATCATTCCAAAATAAAAATGAATAACGTGTGCATAGACATTTTTCAGGGGCGGACTGGCCATCTGTAGAATGTCCCCGCAGCGAGGCTCAAGGTTGACAATTCACTAGCACATCCCACCCCCCCCAGTGCCAGTCTCTGTTATTTTGGGGGTCACAAGCTGAAAGGTTTGGGAACCCCTGCTCTAGATGATGTACTTAGTTACTGTCCACTCCTGGTAAGACGTCTCTGGTACCTTGGCTTTAAAGATGGGTTGCAGAGCCTTCAGTGCGGGGAGTAACGCAATGTTTTTGGCAGCCGTCTCCGCCTCGTCTCCGTCCGCGAAGACATCGAACAAAGCGTCCAGAGCTTCTCCGTTCACAACCAGGTCGGTGTCCTTCGTGGAGACTTGAAGTAACGCGTTTCCAATCATCTGTGGGAGAACAGATTATTAAAGCCCTGACAGAAGCAAGATAAACAAGCAAGGACTCAAATCAAGAGTCTCTTATTATTTATCTTCATCTCATACTAATATTTCCAGACTGATATGGCCGTCTTTAAAGAAAGTGTATGTGGCGAGTAGGTGTGGTGAGAGAAATGTTGGAAATCATTGACTTTGAGACCAGGTTTTAGGACTCTGATAAATATACAACTAATCTACTAAATATTACACAAAGTATCCACAATGTTCTCCATATTGACACATGCTACAACTATAGAAAACTATGTCTGTATGTGTTGGTCAAAACAGAATTATATTCTATAATAAATAAAACACTCTTGCAAAATGAGGATGCTTGATTTGGATACTAAAAGTACATTTTGATCCTGATCTTTTACTTAAGTAATATCTTGAATGGAGTATTTCTTGACTGTGCTTCTACTACCTCTTCTTAAGAGTAAGCACTGTATAATATTTTAAAGAAAGTGTATGTGGCTGGCGAGTAGGTGTGGTGTGAGAAATGTTGGGAAACCATTGACTTTGAAACGAGTGGTATAATGCCAAGAAATGTCCAGGTTTTAGGACTCTTGGACTACTCAATAGTCCTTTGTTTCCCGATTAACGTTTTGAATATTGAAAACAGTCCCCGCCCCTTGCTAGTATGAAGAGTTATTTCCTCTCACGCAGGAGCAGAACACATGTGATAGGTTGGATGTAGTTGATAGTCTTTGCCTTGTGTTCAAATGAGACGTTTTGGCCAAATTAAGACATCGGGAAGAGACATTTTTCTCTGATTACAGGGTTTGGTGTGTCAGGGCGTGTAAAGGAAGGACAAGGTTTTATTTTCTGACACTTTGTGAGTTCCCTGACTCACCGGGGACACATATTTATGTATAAAAGTGCATTTTGCATGATAGGACACCTTTAAAGCAATTATTTTGTTACGTTATTTGAAATCGAGGCCAAAATCCTTGTTTTTCCAGATGTCAAACAATGTTTTATTATTACACTTTTGCATCAATTCATGTATTTCCAATGTTCATTTTTAAGTAAGGCCATATTCTCTTTGTGCATTTGCTTTGTCTTAAAAGTCACCTATTATGCAAGATCCACTTTTTCTGTCTTTTATACATAAATATGTGTCCCCTCTGTCTTAAAGATCTCCTATCATGCTATTTTTAGGCATATATTATGGGTCTCAGATATATAAAAAACACGTCTATGATGTGTTTTGCTCAAAATACCAAACGGATCATGCATTTTAGACATCCCTCATATCCCTCTATTTCAGCCCTGTTAGAGAATGGTTCACGCAGGAGCAGAACGTATGTGATAGGTTGGATGTAGTTGATAGTCTTTACGTTGTGTTGAAATTAGACTTTTTGGCCAAGATTAAGACAAACATCGGGAGGAGACACTTCTCTGATTTCAGGGTTTGGTGAGTCAGGGCGTGTAAGGGAAGGACAGATATTGCAGGAGGAGTTTCATACCTGAAGCGTCTCCGCAGTGCCCTTCTCTTTGGCTAACGTGCTGCCGGTGATGCCCAGAATAGCGACAGCGTTCACCCTCACACTGACGACATCGCAGCGGGTGGCGGCTTCACTCAGGCTCATCAGCTGCTGGGGGGTCATACACTGAGAAAACAAAAAACATATCAGTCAATAGTGGTTAGTGAGAACTGGCAGTGGATTTGATATAATATACAAAGTCTTAAGAATACAAAGAATAACTATTTAAAATGCAGAGGTGGGAAATAGTGGAGTACAAATACTTAGTTACTGTACTTAAGTACATTTTTCTGGTATCAGTACTTTACTAAACTACTTATTTTTCTGACGACTTTTTACTTTTACTTCTTACATTTTTAACACAAATACCTGTACTTTCTACTTCTTACATTTTCCAAACAGGCTGGTTACTTTAGTTTTAATCTGCGTTTGGTGGCGTGAGACCCTGTTTACACGGAAACGAAAACGAACAGAATTCGATATCAAAAAAGTCTTCCGTCCACACGCAATCGGCTCAATAAACGTGTCCATCCGACCGCTGGACCCGCTGGACCCGCTGTAGTACATATGCCGAGCCTGTAAGTGGCGCTGTACTTCCGCCACAAAATACACCAAAAGCAGCGAAGAAGACCTCCCGAGCATGGTTGCCTGGTTGCCCTTCTGTTTATTCTCCGTGGTTTATTTAGAGTCATTGCGTGCCTATTGATTTGAACACGATCCGTGTATCCATCATTTCCTGGTCTTCTCTAAAGAAGAGGGACCAATGAAAACGTTGTCTTGTTGCCGTTGTTCAGCATGGAAACATTCATTAGCTAACAATGACATTATTGTTCTATTAATATAAACGGAGGTCAGGTACTCTTTAAAACAGCTGCTAGTTATGGGTACTTTTTACTTAGGTACGTCTCGAAGCCCATACTTCTTTACTTTAAAGAAGTTTAGTCAGTACTTCTACTTTTACCAGAGTATTTTTAAACACGAGTATCTGTACTTTTAGCTTGTGGTGTGTTCTGTACCTGGGTGATATTTTTAGAGGCGATCATCTGTAGAAGAGACCTCATGGCGCTGATGACGGCCTCCAGGAACTCCTCATCTTTGGGGATCTCTGAAACGCAAGAGTGAAAATTGTACTAAGTAAACAGATGCAATAAAAACCTACATTTTACATCACTATACTGCTTCCACTGATCATTTTAGGAAAACACATCATTGGTCTACTTTATGTGGATTTCATCCCAATTTTGTTTCCAAAAGGTTTTCGTTACAGCAGCATGTTAAAACAAAGGCATTGCACATCATTTGAAATAATAGAGTAGAAAGTCAAAATAGAAAATATAACAGAACTAAAAAGTAAAGTATATACAAGTTGACCGTGAAAGATGATCCTATTAAAAGTGCATGTACTGAGAGGATTCTTGCTGTTTAGAGTGTTTCCTCATCGTGGATGCCCCTTACTTTAAGTCGCTTTAGATAAACGTCAGCTAACGGAAATGTAATGTAATGTGTGCGAACCTGCTGCTCCGAACACATCGGTTTGCTATCCTGGCTCCTAAATGGTGGAACAAGCTCATCTTTGATATCAGGACAGCAGAAAGTCTACACATCTCCTGTCTATGAATAAAAACCAACCTGTTTCGACTGCACCGTGGCCAATAATAATACATAAAAAACCTGTTGATATTCAGCGGTTGAACAAGTTTATCTTATTAAAAGCTAATGTACTGTGAGGATTCTTGCTGTTTTGAGTGCGTTTCCTCATCGTGGATGCCCCTTACTGTAAAGGCCCTGACACACCAAACTGACACCAAAGAACACGTCCCGACAGACCCGATTGTTGTGTTGCCTCACGTCAGACTTGGCCAAAAAGTCGCACTGGAACACACCGCAAAGACTTCAGCCCACGGCCAAGTAGCACGTACGCACTGCGCATGCGTGAGTGGCAATAACTCTCCTTACCAGCAGGCGGCGGTAGTGTGTATTCTTAATTCAAAAGAGGCAACAACCGGAAGACAGACTGCGTGATATATACAAACAACAAATAGCGTGCGTTCCATGTTCACTCTCGTCCATCACAGACTGTTTCACATAACGACTTATAATCGAAAACATGTTTAGTGCGGTACTGGAAAATGAAAAATAATAGCCGTCTGTGTGTGCCTTCTTCACTTCCGTTTCGCTTCTCATGCACTGATTCGCTAAGCTGAACAGCCAATCAGAGTGATTTATTTTGCCGACAGCCTCCCGATTCAACATGCGGAAGGTGTCGGCACGGCCGAAAAGACATGACGGTGTGGGACACACCAATCTGAGTAGGGCGACAGGACGCTCATCGACGGCCAGACATCGATGGCCGAAATCGGCTCGGTGTGTCAGGGCCTAAAGTCGCTTTAGATAACTCGTCAGCTAAAGAAAATGTACTGAGTGCGAACCTGCTGCTCCGAACACCAGCGTGGAGAGGTGCTGCGCGGCCGCCTGCAGAGCAGCTGCTCCGCCCAGAGAGTCTGCGTCCATGGTGGAGACGAGGCTGTGGAGGCAGGTCAGAGCGCGGGACTGAACGCGCTGCATCCTGAAAGGGGGGGGGGAAGATGGCTGAGGTTAGGGCTGGGCAATATAATAATAATAATACATTTTAGTTATAGAGCACTTTTCATGGTACTCAAAGACACTTTAAATGTTAAAATACATAAAAACTACATTTAAAACAACACATTAAAAAAGCAACATTAAAAGGTAGGGTAGGTAATTTTGGAGAAACCGGCTCGAGATCGCTAGAATTTGAAACTACACAACCGGAAAAAATCTGCCCCTTCCTTACAGAGCCCCTCCTCCAACACACATGAACGCGCACATGACCAATGAGGGCACGAGACAAGTTTGTGCACAGGTGGAAGGCTGACAGGCAGGTAGGCCATCCAGTTATTTTAGCCGGGCCGGCTCAGATGATTGGTCGTGCTTTTTACAGCGCCACGGCTTCCACAGATGAAATATTTTAATGTATTTATTGTATTTTTTTAATTTTATTTAATGTATTCATTGCTATCGGGATGTTAAGAGCATTCCATGGAATATAACAAAAAGTGTTTCTGAAGTGAATTAGCTACCCCACCTTTAAGTACAGATTCAAGCAGTTCTGAAAAGGTGAGTTTTGATTTGTGATATGAGGGTTTAAAACATCTAAACGATATATAGAAATGTTTACTGGACATATTTTTCTACATTTATTGTGTTGCGGTATCAGCTACGTCTAGATGTTTTTTTACTTGAATCTGTTATGTTCATTTTGCATTAAAGTTGTTAGAATTAATGAATTCAATCAAAATGGTGTT
This sequence comes from Trematomus bernacchii, assembly GCF_902827165.1. Taxonomy (NCBI): domain Eukaryota; kingdom Metazoa; phylum Chordata; class Actinopteri; order Perciformes; family Nototheniidae; genus Trematomus; species Trematomus bernacchii. Next base: position 1,811,429 of record NW_022987767.1, read on the forward strand.
TTACAGCACCATTAAAAGGCCTCTGTTTACCGCTGATTATCCAGAGGAAACGATGGCTGATGTTAAGGCATATATACAAATGTTTACTGGACATATCTTTCTACATTATCAGCTACGTTTAGATGTTTCATTTTTATTTATTTGAATTGGTTATGTTTATTTTGCACTCAAGTTCTTAGAATGAATCCATCAATTAAAATTGGGTGAATTACGAAACATTTCACTTGCACTGCACCATCTTGGTTTTCTAAGCAGTATACGCAAACAATCATTATAAGCAACCTGGAGCTTCTGGAGGCTCGCCTTCTTAAAAACTTGACCCACAATCACATGAATCTTCTGCCCCGGACACACAAGCACGCGGTTTGATTGGCTAGCGCTTGTACTGGGATATGATTTGATTGGCTGACGCTTCCGTCGAAGCTTGAAAAGTTGACATTTTCTCAACTTTCGAAGCGAGCAACGGAGGCAAAGCGGCGCGACGTAACCACAATGCAGTTTGGCAAAGCGTGACGTCACCCCATTCAAAGTGAATAGGAAGCGTCTCCGTTGAAGCATGCAACGCTGCCGTGTGGATGTACCGTTAAGAGCCTTATCCAAACACCAAGAGAACTTTCTAGCCAACATGTTAGCTTGTGTATATAAGACACGCTGCTGACGTGACGTCATCATCAGCCATTTCATCTGTAATGATGTGTCCCAGATACTTAGTTTTGCAGCAAACAGACAGCACCTGCCCTGACAGATAAAATATTGGAAAACCAAGGTTCTTATCCCCTTTTGCTCTGCAGATCATTACAGCGCTCTTCTTAGCATTGTATTTAACATCAAATTTGACACCATAATCAGAACATATATTTAGCAGCTGTTGAAATCCAGCACTGCTAGGAGAAACAATAGCCAGATCGTCGGCATACATAAGATGGTTTACAATCACATTACCGATCACACATCCTGTTTTACAGACACTTAAATCATCCGATAGATCATTCATAAAGATATTAAATAGGCATGTTGAGAGGAGCCCCCCCTGGCGAACTCCATTACTAACACCAAATGGCGCCGAGACTGCATTCCCCCATTTTATCCGCATGCTCTGGTTGGCATAGCAATAAGCCAGGATCCTAATTATACTGTTGGGCACACCCCTTTGTCTCAATTTTAAAAACTGTTTATGATGGTTAACTCGGTCAAAAGCCTTTTAGAGGCATCGATAAAACCAATCAGAACAGTGGAATTCTGTCTTCTATGTTTCTACCATTTCCTTCAGAGCATAGATGCATAGCTCAGTACCACGCCTTGAAGCCAAACTGGTTATCTGAGGTACATAAATAAGAACATAATCTGTCTAACAAAATTCTTTCCAGGACTTTGGATAACACACTGGCTAGAGCAATTGGTCTATAATTATCCAAGCTCCCTACCTTGCCCGCTTTGTCCTTAAAGGTCCCATGTCATGCTTTTCCGGTTATTACCCGTCCCCTTGTGTGTTAAGTAGCTTTTTCTGCAACCCTCAAAGTACACCCTGTAGTGAGTAAAACTCAAACACAGAAAAGACCTGTCTATACTGCCCCAGAACGCCTCGTTGCAGATTTGTATTTGTCTTCCTGGGTACAGTGACGTATTGGGTATAGTGACGTTACGTTTGGACCAATCCGCGGACATCCTCACACACACACACACAATCTTTTCTCAGCTGCAGCTCCGCGGATTTCTCAGCCTGAGACGGCGGGACGCGGGGAGGCTGCGTGTGCGTGTGCGTGTGTGTGTGTGTGTGTGTGTGTGTGTGTGTGTGTGTGTGTGTGTGTGTGTGCTCGGGCTGGGTTCGGGCTGGGTTTCACTGTGTCTCGCAGACCCCACGCAGCAGCCAGGAAACAACACCAGTAATCCAGCTCACACTGTCCGCTCCTCGCAGCAGCGAGCCCCGCAACGTCCCGCCAACACGGCACCCAGACCCCACGGAGCATTCTCATCTGTTTGTCATTACTGGTGTCATTTTCTGGTTGCTAACAAACGCCATTGTAACACATAAACACACATCAGAGTACAGTGGGCTCATAGGGTATATACACATACTATACAGAGATGCTGTATGAGAAACCAATGTGAGTTTGGAAAATGTAACAATGTAAATCTATTCTAGTAGACCTCAACAATGGAATTATGATCAGTAGAAATGGCCATGACATGGGACCTTTAAAGACAGGCACCAAAGTAACAGTCAACATGGAGTCATGAGGCCGGTAAAACAAATGGCAAGAAGAACTGCAACCTTCGAGCTTGCCAGTTTATATTGTGATATCATTCGTTATCAAGATATGAAATGATCTACTTTGTAAAAGAGGATGTTTGAAATATTGAGCTAACTGTTGTCATAGTTGAGTGATAAGTAACTAATTTACGCTCCCAAAAGTCTCTTTGAAAGGTATTTAAATCACATCAATGGGTTTTAAAGAGCAATTATTTGGTTACGTTTATTTTAAAATCAAGGCTAAAATCCTTGATTTTCCGGATGTCATCTAAGAATGTTTTATTACTACACTTTTGCAATAATTTATGTATTTCCAATGTTCATTTTGTATTATATCTAACCCTTTTTTTCTTCGTTCATCTGTTTTGTGTTAATGCTTATCCAGAGCACTTTGAATAGCCTTAATATCTGAAATGTGATATATAAATGAACTATACTTAACCTTATGCAAACTATTTATCCATTGAACTAAAAAACATGTTTTTATACCATGGTATATTTCGTTACCAAGTTTTTGAATTTACCTGTTGATATTGACCTAACTGTGGTTCAGTGATAACCTTTAATTCAAGAGCCACAAATCCCTTACACTTCCAACAAGTACCAGATTAAAAAGGCATAAAATATCCAACTCAGAAACCTTAAACCTTGTTTTAAAGTTAAAAAGAATTATGAGAAGTGAGAGGATTACTTTTTGATCATGCCTTCCCAGGAGGAGTTCTGACGGCAAACATCAACGGCTTCCTTTCTAGGGATCTCCGTCTTTTTGAGGACCTTGAAAGGGGAAGAAAAGATATTACATCATAATACAATTTAGTGCGGTTTCATAATAAAAAATCTCTTTAATTGCACAGTTAAGTAATTCGACCCGTCGAGAAGTGTTCGCTGCACATTAAAACCATATTTTGAGGTTTTTAAATGACAGTATGATTACATTCACATGCTTATCTGATCATTTTGTGACTCTTTTTTTCTCTGAGAGCTATTAGCTAATGAAGGTGTGTGTCAGGGCCTGTGTGTACATTAGGGCCTGTGTGTACATTAGGGCCTGTGTGTACATTAGGGCCTGTGTGTACATTAGGGCTGTCCCGAATACCATTTTTCGGGCTCCGGATATTCGGTAGTAATCAGCAGCGAACCGCTTCAACACGTGTATTTCGGTGTATTCAAGGCATTCATTTTGTTATTCTACAGTATTGTTGTTTTATAGTTATTTGTTAATGTATAGAACCCAATTTGTGTTCTTTGAAATTGAAAAGGATATTGCATTGTGTTTGTTACTTTCGTTGCAGTTGTATATGTCTTAAGTGTAATTTGGCTTGGCTTACTATTTATGGACATGCTTTTATTTTGAAGGAGAGTTAGCGCTGTTGACAGGAAGTTGCTGTTGCTATGGAAACAACGTGACGGAGATTAACGGAGAAAAAGTCATATCTACATATAAAGACGGAGAAAGTAAACGATAACGTTTATGGTTAAGTGTTAGCACCCCCCGAAGAGTCACAAGCTCTTACGTTGATATTGGAGTTTTCAATAAATAAAATTTGAAAGGAAAAAAACCAAAAAACAAACAAAACGAATATCCGAATAACGAAATTGAAACCCGAATAGTACTCCAACGAACGAATATTCGGTACAGCCCTAGTGTACATAGCTACCTTTTCTGAGCCAAATAGTCTTTTATAAAGTGTTCCCAGAAAGGAGAGAGTATGTTTTCACGAGGCCTTTTTGTTGATTTGTGCCAAGCTCTTCCTAGTTGAAAATATCTAAACTTTTCAGAAGAGCAACGGTCAAATGGCTTTAGAAAATGGAGGAGGATCTAGTTCTGGACGTGTTTTCTATCCTGATTTTAATGTCAGAGAGAAACTATCCTCACAAAGACTTAAAAGTGCATTTGTTGGAGCAGATCGACAAATATTGTGCTTGGTTCCAATACTGAAAAACATAGTGAGTAAATATATAAAAAAGGAGGTTTTGTACTCAAAGAAACTTCAAATCTTCAAACTTGGAGCGTTATTTCTGCTAAAAACAGACGGCATTTGGAAACAGTTTACAGACGCGTTTTCTATCCTGATTTTAATGTCAGAGAGAAACTATCATCACAAAGACTGATAAGTGCATTTGTTGGAGCAGATCGACAGATATTGTACATTTATCTCCGTACGTGGATCATTCTACTCGCTCTACAGCTGTCTGATTGAGCGGTGAAGCTCATTCATACAAAGTGTGAGAGCAGACGTCTTCAGCTTGGTATCAATACTGAAAAAACATAGTAGCAAAATAGATACTCTAACAGCGATATTTGACTCAAAGAAACTTCAAACTGGGAGCGTTTTTTCCTGCTAAAAACAGACGCAATTTGGACACAAGCCCTAATTGATCAAATATATAAATGTATTTGCCTTTTCTGGGATGTTGTGGTTGATCAAAGCGCCGTGAATCTCCGCTGATAAACACAGAGGAGACATGAGATTGGAGACTCCGTCACACAGACCGTCCGGACCCAGGTCGCTCTCATCGCTGCTCGACTCCTCCTCCCACTCATCGTCTGAGGGGTCTGAAGAGAAAGGCAACCATAGAATTGATATATGAAACAAAAAGGCACATATAGGCACTTCATTGGGGTTGGCCTAATGACCTCTGAAGATAAAAACATACAAGTGCAACGAATTGCAAAAAACAAATGGCACTTTTAGACACTCAATAGGGCAATATGGTCTTCAGTATCATTCATTATTATGCAGTAAATACTTTTATAATATCACAAAATCTATATATTTACATGTTTTCATTATAATGTTGTATATGTTTTATTGAAGAACACCATACAATAATAACATTTAATCTCCACCTTTTTCTCGACATCCCTAAGACCTAAACACCTGCCATCCCCACCTTAAAAATACATAAAGGTGCAAGTTTTATTTTTTGTATTCCATTCTATTTCTATGGATATACTGCTATATTTTTTATTATTTCTAATATTATTTTATGTTATTACATGGCTTAGTTGAATACTCGATTCTGATTAATCAATTCAGAACACGTGACACGTTGTTAATCCAGAACAGACAGACCGCTGTCAAGGACTTATTGACCGTTGTTAAGGACACTCACATCTGCACAAAGAAGTCCGGTCGATTGAACTGTATACAGTTTGGCCGAAAAGCAAAATATTCAGTTGCCAGTTCCTTTGGCATTAGGGCAGGGATATCTAGATACTTTCTAAAGTTTGACATAATGAATTGTACTACTTTTAAAACAAGCAACGATGTTTTCAAATCTGTAATCAAAAAGGTCCGCAAAAACGCTATCAAGCAGTTCCTGCCGTTGCTATAGTTCAAATGGTAACAACGGACTATTTTTCTTAGCGGATGCATGTAATTTTAAATCAATAATAGCCTACTATTTTTTAAATCAATAAAAACATTTTCTAAATCTATAAAAGCATGTGCAGCGACTTGGTCATTATGGGGAAAAGAACACCCGCCTCGCTGCACATTATCCCTTACTTATTCGTTATGTATGCACCATGACATCAAGTCAAATTCCTCGTATGTGTAAACTTACCTGGTAATAAACCTGTTTCTGATTACCCAGAATTCCATTGTGTAATTGTCTAATAAAAATATATCGATATATATCTTGCAGAGTCGATATACCGCCCAGCACTCGGATGAACACTTCCCTCGTTATGATATCCTCAGCAGGGACAGGATAATGAGGGGGGGGGGGGGGTCAGTGCTGTGTCTCACTCACCGTCAGAGCAGCACATGTTGACGATGATCTCTAAAGACGTCTGCTGGGCCGTCAGCAGCGCCGTCGCCTCCCTCAGCTCCGCCTGCTGCCTCTGGAACAAGAGAGAAAGTCAGCATCAAAACACTCATCGTTAGCATCGTTAGCATCGCTAGCTCCCAGTCTGAAGGAAGAGATCTATCTCTCTACAGATTAACTCAAACACAGTCATGTCCTTTTTTTTTTATAACTGTGACGCAAGGGAAGGGAAACCTGCATCGGGGTGTCAGAGAAAGAGCAGAAATGTGTTCTATAACTGCGTATCAGTAATATCTTTTAAATAACTTCTCTTGTGAAAAAACACTCAGCATGTATAATAAAAGTATAACAGGGGATTTTCGTCGTCCCCATCATGTCAGCCCTGGTCTCAGGGCTCTGGCTGGGACAGCTCTGTCTCACAGAGGTCGAGTCTGGGGGACGTCAGAGAGCCTGGAGCCCCCAGCTGAACCCTAAAGTCTCCCCCCCCCCCAAAACCCTACAGTCTGTCTGCTCTGTCAGTGCAGATAACTTTTCAGGATGACTCATACGAAACCTTTTCACCTGCCGTAAACAAAAATAACTGCTTTGTCGCCACAAACACAGACGTCAGTTCACGTTCTTTATATTTACAGAAATTAAAACCGGGGTAAACTCCTTATAGAGCAATTGGTAAATCATTTTTGGACATTAAGTCATGTATGACACTTTTCGACTGCACTTTGGAAATAAAAGTAAGAAAATAAATGGATGTAGAAACTAGTCCTAAACGTTGAAGGTACGGAAAAGGTAGCAAAAGTATAAATTGCATAAAGATTAATAAAATCATGAATGAATCCAAAATACCCTTCCTCTGGCACTGAATGAGCCAATCACAGGCCTCCTGTGTTGTGTAACGGCTGCATCACATCCCATGCACACCTCGTCTTGTTTACTTCCCATCATGCACTTAACCATTATACATACAACACAATTAAGAGGGGAACTTATACAAGATATTAAACATAAAATAAGATAAAGATTCATTAACCTGTTAAGCCCCGAGCCTGTTTTTCAGGCCTCAGGCTCGAAAATGACATTCCCAGAACAAATGACTATAACTTCACTTCTAAAAGGGGAAAATGAATAATCTTTTTTCTCAAAGCAATGATAAACCTGTGAGTTGGATGTAGATTCTTTTATTTTAAAGTAAATTCAGATTGAACATAGTACAAAAATGTAAATTATAGTGTCCGTCCAAAAATAAACCATTACTTATAGTGAAAACCACCCTTGAATGATGGGATAGTAGACTAAAAGCTTTAGGAATCCAAACTATAACATATAATAAGTACCCTGTATCAAGATTGATGCAAAACAAGTGACATTTGACCTTTTTAGAGAGGTTTAGCAACAAAAAAAACACTTCTGGGGTCATTTGGGGTAATTTGCCGTTTCTCTGGAACCCATTGGTCGATTTTGATGATTGACACCTCTTTTGAACCGTTAGAGCCAATAGAATCGAAGGGGAAGTTCCACATACACACACGTTACCATTGAGAAGTGAAAGCTATGTGCACGCAGTCGAAAGCAATGTTATGCTCTGAAAACTGAAACCTAGGCTCAAACTAGTAAATATGAAGATGGATTATCAGGAATCATTTCAAAGTGACACAGACACATTGGATTAAACAATGAGGTGTGTTATTTTGCTTTTGGTGTAGTTTTACTTTTTTCTCATCTACTCTGCACAGAATAATATATTTGATGGAGTTTAGATTTTGTCTTTATCTGTCAGTGCAGATAACTTTTCAGGATGACGCATAAGACACCTTTTCACCGGGCGTAAACTGGACCCTTAAAAATAACTGCTTTGTCGCCACAAACACAGACGTCAGTTCCCGCCACATCGTATATTTCCAGAAATAAAAAAACTGCTTATCAAGAACCTTAGTCATTTGTTTTTGTCAAATATGTCAATTTAAAAAACAACAACACTTAAAATGGTTAAAGGTCCCATGTCATGGCCATTTCTACTGATCATAATTCCATTGTTGAGGTCTACTAAAATAGATTTATATTGTGCAATTTTCCAAACTCACATTGGTTTCTCATACAGCATCTCTGTATAGTATGTGTGTTCACTCTCTGTCCTAAACGGCTTGTTGGAGCTCCTGCCCCCCCCCCTCCCTGTGAGCCCAGTGGCCGTCTGCGAGACAGCGAGACACAGCGAAACCCAGCCCGAAAACACACACACACCCGCAGCCTGGCTGGGAGTTTGTGTGTGTGTTCAGGATGGTTTCGCTGTGTCTCGCCGACCCCACACCAGTGAGCCAGCTCACACTGTCCCGCTCCTCGCAGCAGCGAGCCTCGCAACGTCCCGCCAAGTGTGTGTGTGTGAGGAAGTCCGCAGATTGGTCCAAACGTAACGGCTCCGCAGACGTAACTATACCCGAAATACGTCACTGTACCCATGAAGTAAACAATGGAAAAAGAGAAATCTCCAACGAGGCGTTCTGGGGCAGCATAGACAGGTCTTTTCTGTGTTAGAGTTTTATTCGCTACAGGGTGTACTTTGAGGGTTTGTGACTTTGCAGACCGTTTACATGCAGAAAAACCTTCATAACAAGGGGACGGGTAATAACCGGAAAAGCATGACATGGGACCTTTAACCTATTTAAAGTGAATGTACTTGCAGGATTCTTTATTTTTCTTAATTTGTATTTACTTTAAAGATAACATTTATTGTCAGCTTAATCAAATGTTATGCAAAGTTGTTACAAATTGAACTGGTGTCCTTGAACTTGAAATCTGGACTCCATGATCTTTCCTGAAACAATACATTATGTTTGATCCGGGGGTTAAACTCCTTATTTAACTTTAGGATTGTCTTGCATATTCTGGTATTTTATTTGTCTTTCGTGGATGTTCTTGTTTATTTCCTTATAATAAAAATGTATGCATGAAGAGGAATAGGATATAAACAAATAGCATCACATAGAGAACTATATGGAATACCGGTTCAAAGCCGTATTCAATGTTTAGTTCAGATTAGCTCCACGTCAGAAATGATCATGCTTGTCATATGTCTATCTCCATAGAGGCTGAATCATCATGTTAATCACATAGCTATCATATGCCTAAAACAGTCCTGATGCTCTTCTAGGTAATCATACATCCTGTCATGTACACAGCTACAGTTGGGATACCTTTGTTGTCATGTGTACTCTGATATTAGAAGAGTACATTCAGTGTTTTCCCAACAATAGAGAACAATGTTAGAGTCACTACTTACAGGTAAAAGGTCGGAGAAGTCGTTGTAAAAGTAAGAAAATAAATGGATGTAGAAACTAGTCCTAAACGTTGAAGGTACGGAAAAGGTAGCAAAAGTATAAATTGCAAAAAGATTAATAAAATCATGAATGAATCCAAAATACCCTTCCTCTGGCACTGAATGAGCCAATCACAGGCCTCCTGTGTTGTGTAACGGCTGCATCACATCCCATGCACACCTCGTCTTGTTTACTTCCCATCGTGCACTCTAACCATTATACATGCAACACAATTAAGAGGGGAACTTATACAAGATATTAAACATAAAATAAGATAAAGATTCATTAACCAGTTGAGCCCTGAGCCTGTTTTTCAGGCCTCAGGCTCGAAAATGACATTCCCAGAACTAATGACTATAACTTCACTTCTAAAAGGGGAAAATGAATAATCTTTTTTCTCAAAGCAATGATAAACCTGTGAGTTGGATGTAGATTCTTTTATTTTAAAGTAAATTCAGATTGAACATAGTACAAAAATGTAAATTATAGTGTCCGTCCAAAAACAAACCATTACTTATAGTGAAAACCACCCTTGAATGATGGGATAGTAGACTAAAAGCTTTAGGAATCCAAACTATAACATATAATAAGTACCCTGTATCAAGATTGATGCAAAACAAGTGACATTTGACCTTTTTAGAGAGGTTTAGCAACAAAAAAAACACTTCTGGGGTCATTTGCCGTTTCTCTGGAACCCATTGGTCGATTTTGATGATTGACACCTCTTTTGAACCGTTAGAGCCAATAGAATCGAAGGGGAAGTTCCACATACACACACGTTACCATTGAGAAGTGAAAGCTATGTGCACGCAGTCGAAAGCAATGTTATGCTCTGAAAACTGAAACCTAGGCTCAAACTAGTAAATATGAAGATGGATTATCAGGAATCATTTCAAAGTGACACAGACACATTGGATTAAACAATGAGGTGTGTTATTTTGCTTTTGGTGTAGTTTGACTTTTTTCTCATCTACTCTGCACAGAATAATATATTTGATGGAGTTTAGATTTTGTCTTCATCTGTCAGTGCAGATAACTTTTCAGGATGACGCATACGACACCTTTTCACCGGGCGTAAACTGGACCCTTAAAAATAACTGCTTTGTCGCCACAAACACAGACGTCAGTTCCCGCCACATCGTATATTTCCAGAAATAAAAAAACTGCTTATCAAGAACCTTAGTCATTTGTTTTTGTCAAATATGTCAATTTAAAAAACAACAACACTTAAAATGGTTAAAGGTCCCATGTCATGGCCATTTCTACTGATCATAATTCCATTGTTGAGGTCTACTAGAATAGATTTATATTGTGCAATTTTCCAAACTCACATTGGTTTCTCATACAGCATCTCTGTATAGTACGTGTATTCACTCTCTGTCCTAAACGGCTTGTTGGAGCTCCTGCCCCCCCCCACCCTGTGAGCCCAGTGGCCGTCTGCGAGACAGCGAGACACAGCGAAACCCAGCCCGAAACACACACACACCCGCAGCCTGGCTGGGAGTTTGTGTGTGTGTTCAGGATGGTTTCGCTGTGTCTCGCCGACCCCACACCAGTGAGCCAGCTCACACTGTCCCGCTCCTCGCAGCAGCGAGCCTCGCAACGTCCCGCCAAGTGTGTGTGTGTGAGGAAGTCCGCAGATTGGTCCAAACGTAACGGCTCCGCAGACGTAACTATACCCGAAATACGTCACTGTACCCATGAAGTAAACAATGGAAAAAGAGAAATCCCCAACGAGGCGTTCTGGGGCAGCATAGACAGGTCTTTTCTGTGTTAGAGTTTTATTCGCTACAGGGTGTACTTTGAGGGTTTGTGACTTTGCAGACCGTTTACATGCAGAAAAACCTTCATAACAAGGGGACGGGTAATAACCGGAAAAGCATGACATGGGACCTTTAACCTATTTAAAGTGAATGTACTTGCAGGATTCTTTATTTTTCTTAATTTGTATTTACTTTAAAGATAACATTTATTGTCAGCTTAATCAAATGTTATGCAAAGTTGTTACAAATTGAACTGGTGTCCTTGAACTTGAAATCTGGACTCCATGATCTTTCCTGAAACAATACATTACGTTTGATCCGGGGGTTAAACTCCTTATTTAACTTTAGGATTGTCTTGCATATTCTGGTATTTTATTTGTCTTTCGTGGATGTTCTTGTTTATTTCCTTATAATAAAAATGTATGCATGAAGAGGAATAGCATATAAACAAATAGCATCACATAGAGAACTATATGGAATACCGGTTCAAAGCCGTATTCAATGTTTAGTTCAGATTAGCTCCACGTCAGAAATGATCATGCTTGTCATATGTCTCTCTCCATAGAGGCTGAATCATCATGTTAATCACATAGCTATCATATGCCTAAAACAGTCCTGATGCTCTTCTAGGTAATCATACATCCTGTCATGTACACAGCTACAGTTGGGATACCTTTGTTGTCATGTGGACTCTGATATTAGAAGAGTACATTCAGTGTTTTCCCAACAATAGAGAACAATGTTAGAGTCACTACTTACAGGTAAAAGGTCGGAGAAGTCGTTGTCTGCAGCTATCCCGTTCTTCGTGTGTTTAGGCTCCTCCTCCTCCTCGATCATCTCCTCCTCCTCTCCTCCGGCAGCCTGCTGCTCGCTCTCGGGTGCAGCATCGGTGTTCCTCTGATGGAGCTCCTCTGCTTCTCTCAGCTCAGGGATCAGCGTTCCTGCGTCCAGATCGAGGCTCTGAGAGAGAGTGGAGACCACGGCGTTCAGAGCCTGAGCCTGACGGGCCGACGGTAGACTGCTCTTCAGGTTCCATAGAGTGCCTGAGACACAGCAGGGGAGAGAGAGGAGGCATTACAGGGTTATCAGGAAATATAGAAATCCACAAAAGGATAAATATCAGGAAAATGTACTTCAAGTATTAGGTAGAACTACTCGTGGCAGAACAAAACTCTAAAATATATTACAAATGAAAAAGCAGCAAATCTTCCCATTCAAGAAGCTGGAAATGTGAAATGTTAATTTTTTTACTTTCACTTAACTTTGCTAGACTATTACTTTACTAAATACTTAGAAAAATATACCCACTCATTGTTTAACATACAACAATATAATGTTGAATAGTTTAATCTACATCAAAGGATCATATTTTAGAAAGTTGTACTAAGTGTTGTGTTTAAAAATCGGAATTTAAAATCCAATCCAATTTTATTTACATAGCACTTTAAAACCTCCAGACCAAAGTGCTGCACAGAGAGATACATAACATATAAAATCACACAGCTCAGCTCACAAAACATAAAAATAAGTATAAAATCACATAAAAGATACGAACACAAAACAAACCAGAATAAACGTAACAATTACAAAATAAAAATAAAAACAAGCATATAGTAAAAACAATAGACCACAGAAAGCAAATAAAAGCAACAATCTACTTGTTTACGAATGCTAAGGAGAAAAGGTGGGTTTTAAGACGGGATTTAAAGTAACAACTAACTACATTTGTATCAGAAAAAACAAGGAAGTTAAGTTAAAAGAACAATATTTCCCTTCAAACATTATCAGGGTATTAGTCTGAAGTGGCACTGAAAGACAATACTCAAATGAAGCACAAATACCTCAAATGTGTGCTTGAGTACAGTACTCGAGTAAATGTACTTTCCAACACTGATTTAATTTACTAAGGTGTCATGTGGACTATTGATACTATTCATTTCTTCACTAATACTCAGAGATGTGGTACCTGCAGCCAGGGTCCTGAGCAGTGTGTGAGCCATGTCTCTCTCAGGCGTCAGCAGCACGCTCTCCACGACTCTCAGCACGGCGCTGTTGATGCTCCGCAGCAGCTCGGGGTTATCCTCCGTCACCGTGTGCAGACAGTGGGCTGGACACATAGAGAAAGAGGACAGAGTTACCAAGTGTTTTAGTACACTACAGAAACACATTCAGTTTGAGGTCAGACTCGCCATGGACCTTGCCTACTAACAATGGGACTAATTTCTTCCGAAGGTTATTCTAAAATGTGTTTTATGGCATGTATCTAAACTGCAGAATTGCCAGACATGTGTTCTTACAATGATAAATCCCATTGTCTTTGTACATTGAAATTGTGTGTAAGCTGATCATGATTACTAAGTAAATGCCCTGACAATACAAATACAATGGTAATGCATTTAGTTAAGAGTTTAAGTTAAGACATTTTTATTTAAGGACGCCTCAAAAAGGTGTGCAGCACTGACTCCAATCATTTGAAAACCTTCAGATAGTAAAAACCAAACGAGCATCAGTAATAGATATAAAACCACTAAAGATAAAAAGAGGTGTGGGCTGCTATTTCACATTTGAAGTATATAACAGTTTTTACCTTAGAACAGATCCCAAATAAGAACAGATTGGAGAACGTCAGAGTCTAATTTAACGGTAAATGAGAGTTGTTGGTGAATGAGGCTCAATGGTATTAATATGTATTTGCGTGTCGAAGCCCAGTGTCTGCACAGTAATGGCTATTATAATACATTTGTAATGTTTTGATGTCAATGACCGTTCACACGTCTCCAGTCATTGCTGCCTCACATCACAGTGCTGGGAGAGGAAGCTGCTTTCACACTCTGTCATTACAACAACATGTTTTACCACATTTTGCATAACGTCTATAAATAATATCATGTGCAATGTGTGGCAGAGAGAAAGGAATTTGTACTGAGGACTTTTGTATTTGTTTTTGCATGAGTCTCTGTATGTCTTTAAAGCATGTTGAGCCAGGCCCTGCTTACATACATGTTTACTACCCATTAGTCTGCACTGCTGCGTTTCTTTGCCGCATTGTGGCCTGCTGTCTATCACAGGAAAGAGAAGGTGTGTTGCATCACCCACATGTATGCGTCCTCTAGTCCGTGCACAAGACACAAGGGGGCCAACACATAAAAACAAGTGCTAAATAGCACCATTAGAGGTCAAAATCTCCACAGGGAACCTTTAAATTGATCTAAATGTCAGTACAGCTTGGAGGTATGTGCACTTTATGAACCTGTACAGTGACTAGGGATGGGTACCGAGCCCCGGTATTAAACGGGCCCCGGAGCTGAAAAGACCGTGGTACCGTTAAGCTCCGACGTTATCGGTCTTTTTATCGGTACTGGAGACATTTAAAAATGTCATGTGTATTATTGCTACACAAACATTATTGTGTTTTAGTGTCGCCAACTCCGTTTCTAAGATGCAAAAAGACAAACAAATGCGTCTATGATGTATTTTCGATCTTTCCAATCCAGACGAGAGATCTCTCTCCCCCGTCTGTGTGCGAGGGGGCGGGGCAGTTTACACACACGCAGCTACTACATGCAGCAACACACACGGAGATGGCGGAGAGAACTAAGCGCTCCGAGGCGTGGTTAAACTTTACCCGTCTCGATGTGGACAATGCTCGTTGCCAAAAGTGCAATAAGAGTTTAGCATGTAAGGGCGGTAACACGAGCAATTTGTCTAAACATTTAGCAAAAGTGCACCACATTCAGACGGAGAAATGCACCGGGTTCGACTGTCTTTCTAGTAGCTCTGTAGCCACATCCACGAGTAACTTTTCCACGTCAGGTGTTTTGTATGCTAGCAGCAACACACGGAGTTAACTAAATTATACAAACATGGGTTAATGATTAGAGGTAACTGAGTTATTTATTTTGTTAAAGTGTCAGCTATTCTGTTTACAATTCTGTCATCACATTATTTAATACCATCAAAAGAAACAACAGTGTTTTACACTGTTGTTTCTTTTGATGTGAAATATTATGTATTTAATTTATTTTGTTTAGTTAATTTACCTTTTTTTCTTCTTCAAAATAACCGATAAGAGTACCGTTAAAGGACCGGATCGATAAGCGGTATCGATAAGAGTAGTAGTACCGTTAAAACCTTAACGATACCCATCCCTAACAGTGACTTTATGTCCTTTTGTGATATTTGGATAAAAGTTGAGGTTCCTCATGACTAACACATCTTGCCCAAGTAGGATGTCAATCAATCAAATGTTATTAAAATAGCCTAATATCAGTATTTACAAATGTCTCAGTTGGATTTGCAGAATGAACCACATCCTAAGACCCATGGAGCACACAAGGAAGAAAAGACCCTAAAAAGACCCAATCAATGGGGGAGAAAATGGATAAAACCTTAAAAAGAGCAACTGAGGAGGGATCCCTCTCCAAGGACGGATAGACATGCAAAAGATGTTGTGTGTACAGAATAAACAACATCATAAAATGACAACAAAGCCATCCATATGACAAAACAATTATGGAACAAATCAGAACTAGATGGATCCAGGGGGAGGTCAAAAAGCTTCCAAGTGCGGCCAAAACAATAACTTCGGCGCACACCTTTATAAATCAATTATGACTACAAATGAACGGTACATTAATGAGACATACCCGCAGATATGGCCAGCTCCATGTTGTGTTGGTGTGTCTCCAGACACTGCACCACCATGTCCAGGAGACCCGCTTTGTTGAAGACAGACAGAGACTGGCTGCTGCTCTCACTAGAAAAAACAACACGAGGAAAAATAGACATAAGATGGGTAAGAAATGAGAAATGAGACATAATGTATTATATTTGTTTGAATAATGATAGATAATGGCAGTAAATGTGTGTCAAAAAGCTGGATTGTGACTATAAGATGAACTAAAAATGCAATGTTCTGGCCTGGGGTAGAAAAAAAAGTATAGTGCAGCTCCCGGGGGAGATTCTGCATGCAGCTATAGTTGTAGCCCGTCAAAAAGAAAAAGGCCATTGTGCATGCTCGGTAAAACCTCCCTTGATAAACAAAAGGTTAAAAACACAACCCCTTGTCTTACCACAGATTCCACAAAAGGTTGACGGCCTCGTTGGCCACGTCCTCCGCTGCATTCTTCTTCTCTTTCAGCACAGCAGCGCTCTCAAATCCTGCACAGCTCTGAAAAGAAAACAAAGTCTGTGCTGCAGATCACAACCAAACCACGGGTCAAACAGCTTCATCGATCATCCTCACATGTACAAAGTGTTAACGCTTCATGATGAAAATATAGGTCATTATAATAGTGTAGGGATCTCATATTTAAGTCTTGTGCTCTGATGTACGGAGAGGACAAAAGTGTTGCCTTACAATCATATGGTAATATTGTTTTTAATTTAACAGAGCTTCAATATTGTCACTAACGTTGATACTGATCATTAATACCACAATTTATCCCTTTAGATGTGTGTTTACTTTGCTACTGTTGTTGTTTTTAATTACAGAAAACACAACAATTATTTAATTTCTTCATATTAAATGCTTTGGGGATTTTTGGTGGGCCATTGTCAAGGATTGGCAACTACAATGATTAAATGTATCATTGATATTTGAATATTATATGTGACCTGCTCTATCGAAATCAGTTGCATCGACCAGAAGACACATTTTGAGTTGTATCCACTGTTGGAAAGAGGAGATTCCTAGCTTTCTAATGATATCAGGATTGTTTTTGTACTCCAAATATTAAGCAAATTATGTCACATTATATAATGACTGTCACCGAGTCATCATTTTGAGAAAAAGGCCTTCAAAGTTTCTTCTTCTCTGGAATCCATCGATCTGATTGATTATTAGCGGCTAATAAATGATCAAAGTAGTACGGAGGGAAGATATTTTCGTTTGGATTACTGGTCTGGGGGAAGCTCGGGGGTGTGTGTGTGTGTGTGTGTGTGTGTGTGTGTGTGTGTGTGTTTGTGTAATTTTGCGTTTGTGTGTATTGTGTTTGTTTCCCGGGGAAAACAGTCACGAGAAATGCCTGCTGTGACGTTAAGTTACTCCGTTCTCCGCTTGTAATTATTCCGTCACAAGCTTCAAAGTTGTATTTATCATCTGAATTTGCCGAAACAAGTTTAATATTCTGAAAGACAAGACTTTGTTTAATTGAAATCAGATGAAAACAAACTGTAACAGACCCTGCCGTGTTATCTATGATTACTATACGTCACATATACAACCTTAATTGAGTAAATCATTGTTTGTACCAACATCAGTTCTGATCATAACCAACAAATATGAATTGTTCTCATCATTTAACAGTTAAAATTAAAAAAACTGAAATATTTAATTATTTTCTGTATATTAAATGCTATGGGGAATTTCAGTCTGGGGTATGTCAATGGTAAGCAACAGCAAAGATGTTGATGCACTGCATTTAAAATACAGAGCTGCAACGCCCCTAGTGGAAACCAAAAAGAATTGCATGTCATTTTCTCCATATCGCAAACATGAAAGAAATGGCACTATATGTTTGACAATCTGGTAAAAAATTCAATACAAATTGAAGCAAGGGCTTTCATTTTAAAGTCTGATATTAAATAGCAATGTTTTTGTACTGCAATGGTAGCATACACATTGATTCACAATAGTATAGACTTATTATAGGAGCTGAGGTTGAAAAATGTAAAAGCATCCCTGTCAAAATGTAAACTACACGCTTTAAGACAGACCTATCAGACACTATCAGATTATTCTATCATTTTGTTCTATCTTTTTATCTCATTCCTGCAACTTATTTGCATAATTGTGTCTATTGCACTGTTTAATTGCACTTTTAAAAAAAAAGTAAATTGTATGTTGCATTGCTGGGAGAAGATTTTCATAGACAGAACGAGCCTGTAGCTATTGTGCAAAGGACAAATAAAGCCGTTGAAGATTTTGAGTCCAACGCTGGTCAATAAGTGCGAGTGTGGGTGCAGAAATTCTCACTTAGAAACTAAAAAAATAAACCCCATGTGCTGAGTATATGGCGGCAACAGCTGCTGAGGAGGAGGAGGAGGAGGAGAAGAGCTGAAGCAGCGTCTCACCTCTCGGAGCAGCGCTGTCAGAGGAGTCATGACGTCGTGCTTCACCATGTCCTCACACACCTCCTGACCGCCGCATGCACTCAGATTCCTGTCAGGGAGAGACACACACACTCAGAGAGACACACACACTCGTGGTTCAGGGGGAGAGTTGGCTGTTTGTGTTCAGGCGTGTGTGTTGGTGTAAGAGAGAGAGGGAGAGGGAGAGCTGGGGGCGGTACGATGAGCGAGCGTCTGATTTAAATATCCAGGGAAATCGTTCTGACTTGAGGTCAACTGGAGGACAGGAGACAGGACGCTCTCTGATACAAAAACAAGAGATGTCTGTGAATCAGGATCTGAAATCCTTTTATCCGTCCCACAGAGGGGGGATTTTACATTGTTAGAGCAGTAACGGTATAGATAGAGACAAAAAGTAACCACTATTAAATATCTTCAAACACAGAAACGCTTCTGCTGTCGCTGCTGGTTATTTGCTGTCTGTCTGTTGTGTCCGAGCCTCAGGTTGTTGTTGTTGTTGTTGTTGGCCCTGTTCCCTAACATCCTCCCCAACTCAGAGTTCCCGTTAGAATATTTTTTTGCCGGTCAACATGTCCGTTAAAGTTGAAATCTTCCGGACAAAAGTAGAAAAGTGCCGGTCAAAGGTCTTCTTTGTTATTTATTGAGCTTTTAAACAAATTGATATGATTCGATATTAAACAAACTAATTCTAGTAGATTAACTACATTATTCAAAAGTGTACAGTAACTTATAACACGGGAATAATAAACGGAGCGCTCTCTCTCCCTCTCCTGACAGCCCGTCAGTATCATGCAGCTCGCGGATCCAGTAATGAGTGACCCGACAGTAAAACTAAACATATCTATAACTAGTTTAGGTAGTTTGAGAGGTAATTAAAATAGCTACGTGTGATGTTCTAACCTGAAGTGTGTGTTTTGTTCCGCTCACCGCTGCAGGGGATCATGCAGAGCTGCGTGTCGACTCGTCAGCAGCAGCTGATCTCTCTCTCCCGTCAGATTAGACTTTACTCGCATTTATGTCCATATCGATCAGATCTAGCTAGTTCTAGCTAATGATATGACTACCTGCTTATTAAAAGACACCTAAACAATAAGCGTCGCTATGCACCCGGGTGAGGCCACAAAGTATAGCGCAGCATTATGCATTTGTTTACATGCCCACCGGAACCCCGAGGCATTACCAACAGATCAACGCACAATCAACCCATACAGGACACTCTTTCTCCACATTAAATGTTAGACATTAGAATTGACTATTTTTGTCTGTCACATACTCTTCTTGTCTGTCACATAAGTGGCGCAACTGATGCGGTATTGCGCTAAGGGAAAATTATTTTGACCGGACATTTTGACCGGAGAGATTTAGATTTGCTGGTCTTCAGCATATTTTACCGGTCATAGTCCGGTAATTACCGGCTAACGGGAACTCTGCCCCAACTATGTGCAATATATATATATATATGCCTTTAAAAACTGTGCAATATAAACCTGGCTGCTAAATCCTCAGAACTGTTACAGGATGTGTTTTTTTGTAAAATGTGTAACTTTTTTTATTATAATTTCTTTTTTTATATTTAATACTTTTGTATGCATGCTTCTTACTGTAGGTAACATTAAGCTGTCTTTGGCTCTTTTTCTGCTGTAACAATGTAAATGTCCCCTCTGAGGGACTAATAAAGGTATTCTGATTCTGATTCTGATGTTGTCTTTCTTTTCATTAAATTGTTAATAAGCTCAATAGTAATAAAAAAACATTTTTTTTAAATTGACTGGAACCACTCCCTTTTGTCTGGGACACAAAATCTTCCTGCAAACGCTTCTGCTGTCGCTGCTAGTTATTTGCTTTCTGTCTGTTGTGTCCGAGCCTCAGGTTGTTGTTGTGGTTGTTCCTAACATCCTCCCCTCCTCACCTGAGTGCCCCGGCGGCCGTCTCCCTCACAGCCATGCTGCGGTCCAGCAGCATGGGGCCGAGGCGCCGCACGGCGTCCCGCTGCAGGAAGCCCGGGATGCTCTGGCTCTGCTGCACCACCCGGGAGATGCTGGCACACGCAAACTCCCTCACATCTGCATTGGAACTCTGCAGCTGGGGACACATGTTTCAAAAGATTAACATACGTTTATTTAGACGAAAAAATGTTAAGTTCTCAGCAAAAATGTGTAACAACTTTACAACAAAAGCCTAAATGTGAGTCTTAAGAGGGAAATCACACGAGTGTAATCTATCAGAAAATGAAAGCTTGCTTTTGGAAAAAATATATTTTAATATCATATCATTTGTTTTGTTTTCAGAAAATCTTGGTTATACACTTTTTTTTTTACATTTGCAAAATTGTAGTTCTGATGCTTTTTTTCTTTTTAAACTCTAGTGTCTATTTTGGTAGATGGAAACAGCACACACATGTTTTAACAGTATCAACCTTAAAATATAAACCAAAGCTGATGTAATACATGTTTACTAAAAGTATTTGAGTTAAGCCCATGAAGGATTCCCTCCCTGTTTTACTGAAAGGTCTGCATGCATGACAAGTGACAACCATGCAAGGATGTAACATAACTAAACAGCTGAACAAACAGTTATTTCAAGAGGTGGGAAGTAACTAAGTACATTTACTCAAGTACTGTACTTGTACTTACCTTTTTATATAATAGTGTTCTATTATCTTCGTCCCATGTATACTTTACTGTAACAACGTGTATTTCCCCTTCGTAGGACGAGAACATGAATTCTGATTGTAAACATTTAAAATATAAACCAAACCTTATATAATATACCTTTACTACAAGCATTTGAGTTAAACCCATGAAGGACTCCCTCCCTGTTTGATGTGTTACTGAAGTGTCTGCATGCATGTCCACAATGCAATGATTAAACATTAAGAAACTGATAAGCAGAGAGTAATTGTAGTGTTATATGAATGGTCATACTTTCTCCAGGAGCTCCGCAGCTGGACAGTCGTCCTCCCCGGGATCCTCTGCCTCTTCCCCCGCCTCCTGCACCGCGTTCACCGGCAGCCCGACCGCGTTGAACTGCGGACGTTTAAACTTCGTGGTTTTACTTTTACCCATTTCAGTCCTTGTGAGAGCACGACCTGCGTATATAATGTTGTTTCAGTCCCACTTGTTGGTAATTTAGAGACACAATATCAAACACAAACTACAGTTACAGCCTGGTGGAGGCCATGTGGAAGATGTGCCGTGAAGTGGTTGTTGCTAACAGAAAGCTGAGAAGATGTCGCAAAAACAAAAACCAACCCTACGCAACATTGCAAACGTAAATCCATAGCAACAGGTGATTCTATAATAATAATAATAATGAAAATCTTAATAATTATAACAATAATAATAATAATGATAATAAATTATAATGATATAACGCAGTTCATAAAAGTAAGATGAATAATAATAGTACAAATGTTTTTTTAAATATTTAAATTAAATACATTTAACGTAATTATATTGTTCATAATGTATTTATTAGGATAAAACCAAAATAAATGGTTTTATTTATTTTGGTTTTAATAAAATATTAAAACCAAAATAAAAAAAATCCCTATATCTTATGTCATTCTATTATTCAGAATGTATTTATAAGAATTAAAACCAATTCAAATAAAGGTAAACATTAAAATCAGTATATTTTAAGTTATGCTATTATTTACATTTAATAATTAGGATTAAACCTCAATAAAAATAAATACAAATGTTAAAAAACATGTTGTCATTGTTTTGTTTAAATGTATTTATTAGTATAAAACTCGAACAATTAATTCACAAGGGGGTCCCATCATATATCTCATTCAATACATAACCAATTATACAGTGGTGTCAAACTCAAATACACAGTGGGCCAAAATTAAAACATTGGTACTAGTCGAGGGCCGGACTGGTTCAATGTTTATTGCAAAACGTATTGAAATTAACTTATTGCACATATTAAACCTGGAACTAACAAAGCTTAAATCATTGCCTTTAAAAACAACATTAAACATTAAATAATCAGTTGCATTCATTTCTTATGGCTCTATCTGCAGCTTTTCCAGAGTCATTTCTTATGATTACATTTTTCCACAGGCCAACAACAGCTTCAAAAAAACAATTCCCCTCAAAGCAAAAAACAAACATGCCCTGTTGTCGCAAGAAAAAAAGTGCAGAAGGAAACATCCATTGAAACTCAGTGTGCTGCTCTGTGATGCTAGTTCAGATACTTGGCATCTCATCTTGGGTGCAAGTTCATCAATGTTTGGGGTCAGGCTCTGAGCTGAGGAGACCCTCAGGATTGAGTGAAGGTGCAATATACCGGCGGGCCAGATCTAATAGTAATTCGAAATTATCCTGCGGGCCGAAATTAAATCCGGGCCTTGAGTTTGACACATGTGAATTAGACCAATTAAATTAAAAGATATTACCATTGTTGCTGCGATTGTTAGTCTGTGCCTCTATTGTAGGAATGCACTTAATATGTTATGTATTTAACAGCAGATACTGCATATATCAAATATACATTTCTTCTGGGACAGTAAAGTCTGATCTTATCTTATCCATATTTGCAGCATGCACCTTTACATCCATAAAAACTGCAGCAGCATCAAAACATTTCTTGGTTTTGAAAACCCAAATAAATCACATACGCAGGGTTTTCATGCAATATGACAACAAAAAGGGAGAGACAGTTTCACACCTGAAATATTTATTTGGTAAATAACTTTAAAAATAGAAACAATTAATTAAAATACATGCTCAACATTAGAAACAGAAATTAACACATCTGAGCGTTCATCTGCAGTCAGCACAGCGACAGTGTTTAAAAGGCAAAATCAGGTAATTTCTTCTTTCCTCCA
This sequence comes from Trematomus bernacchii, assembly GCF_902827165.1. Taxonomy (NCBI): domain Eukaryota; kingdom Metazoa; phylum Chordata; class Actinopteri; order Perciformes; family Nototheniidae; genus Trematomus; species Trematomus bernacchii. The sequence continues at coordinate 1,834,454 of NW_022987767.1, forward strand.
AACGCATGATGAAGAGCCTCAGAAAGGACTAAAGACACGGAGTGATCAGCGGATAGAAACAGAGACATCGGACGCCACACTCCAGCTCAAGGTTACTGGATGTTCGGTCGTGGCTTGAGTATAAGTTTCCCCGTCTGTAAGAAGAAGAAATAGCTGTTAAAACTCGCAAACATATATGTTGTCAGAGCACACTACGAAAGTAAATTACAAACAACGAACAAAGAAGGAGCTGGGTAATATTCCCGGAAAAACTCGCAGAATCTCCAAGATAAAAGTATTTGTCTGCAATTTAAACGGTACAGCTACAAAAGAAACAACTGGACAAGGAAACAACTTGAACATTTTCTGAGACTCAATTGGAAAAATAACTTGGGGAAAATAGTGGGTTTATTTGTCAAGGAACCACATCTTACAATATTAGTTTTTTCTTGTGAATTTGATACTTTAATCTCAAAGAAATTCTGGGATTTATGATTTTGTAATCTCATAATTATCCAAGTTTTGTCTCTTAAATATATGATTTAAATATTGTATTTTATGAAGTAAAAAACGTGGACCTATCATTTTAGGCAATAGCATAGGTCTCAGATATATACAAATATATAAAAAACATGTCTATGAAGTGTTTTGTTCAAAATACCAAACAGATCACTCATTCTAGCCATGCCTCATATCCCTCTATTTCACTTCCTGTTTCAAAAGTGCTGATTTGGGGTATAAAGCTTTAAAAATAATCGCTAACAAATAAAAAAGGAGGGGTCTGAGCTCATGCGGGACCCGGCAGCTACTGTCTAAACTAAATACTGCCGTGATGAAACGCCATATCATGGATTATCAAGGATTATTTCTGAAACAGTATGGAGCTCAAAGGCTTTCTCTCTTGCCGGTTATACCACAAGGTGAGTTCCTTTTTATTTCCTGCTTCTTCACACACATGCTCTCCAGTACAGGTTAGCTCTGAGTGTTAGCGATGCTAATGTAAACACCGACCATATTACATCCAAAACAGTCAGGCATTGTTTCTGATAGCGCCGTTTCTGATAGGGCCGTGGGTGTGAAGCCAGCCTACATTTCCGATATTACGTCATATCGGACGCAAATCTGGATCAGCTCCGTTGGACCCCCGTTTTTAGAGATTTGGGTACGGAGGAAAAGAGAGAGGGTTTTGTTTTCTGACGCTGCGTGAGTTCCCCGACACACCGGGGACACATATTTATGTATAAAAGACATCAAAAAGTGCATTTTGCATGATAGGTCCCCTTTAAGTCAGAATGATTTTTCTGGATATTAAAATCAGACAGTCGCTCATAGTGCCGCTCCCTCTCTCTTATACTAACACACCCTTTTATAATAACTATAATGACCAAAAATATAAGACAACAAGTCAAAACATAGAAGAGATTTGTTAACTCACGTCGTCACAGGACATGTTGTACTCTGCTAAAACCGTCCGACAGCGAGCAGCAATACTGACAGGGCAAAAGGTTAAAGATCTGAACGTGTGAGACAGAAACTTGAACATGGATGATTCAGTTCATTAACCAACACTTTTCTGGCAATATCCTGGGATTGGATGAGCTGGAAGTTTAATTCTGATAAAAAGAACATGCTACTTTATTGTAACTGCAACAGACAAAAGGATACATTGATGGTGCCACCACTCGTTTGTGTATGCCAGCGAAGAAGAGAGCTATAAGAGTTATACAGCTGATGGTGAAGAAGGGATGATTCCACAGTGACGAAAAAAAAGAGACCTGCAACACAAGAGCAACAAAGAAACATAAATGATTAAGTCAGTAAAACATCTTTCACTTTTATAGATCTGATCTATAGGGAAAATAGAAAAGCTTAGTTTACTAATACTTTTAAAAAAATGTATCGGGTCCCACGAAAAAAGTATATAAAAGGAAATAAATCTTTATTTTAACTGTGGGTACTGTAATGGCGCATTTCCACTGCAGCGCGTAGCACGGTTTAAGCGTTTTACCCACTAGGGGTAGTTCCGGCTAACGGGTACTTTTTCACAGTTTTTCTGGCCCTCCAAAATCGTGGTTCTTTCCGGGCCAACAACCGGGCTGAATATGCTAAACTAGTGAGAGAATCGCTGGCAAGGGGGCTACAACTACAACAAAATCAACATATTTGACCGTGATTGAATTGTAATACACATTTCAAAATGATGCCGAAGTAACAACATACTGATACCAGTTAGTAAAAACCATGAATTAATGCTTTGACAAGTCTGCAGACAGATGGCAGGAGAAAACACTTTTAAAATGCGTGTTTTCTAAATGGAGATCGGCTAAGCTAACGCAGTATATGCTCCGACCGTCCACACTCACAACAACGGCCTATCCAGACATAAATAAAGCAGCGACTGTATTCACCATGACACAGACAGTCTGTGGTTTGTACTTGTTTAACTTCTGTCTAGTTTCTGAACAGATATGAGGAGCTGTGAGCTCTGAGTGCTAACAGCTAATGTTGGTTTTGTGTTTCGCATTGAAGATGACGTCACAGCTCCGGCTACACTGCATTACTATAGTTACTGCCCCAGTCCTAAACTGTAATGGAAACGCAGCATAAAGTGAGCCTGGCCTACCAAGGCCTAACTATACCGTACTAAGCCGTGCGAGGCCCTGCAGTGGAAATGCGCCATTAGTGAGTCTAAGCATTTTCAACCTGAATCCTATCATCCAATGTGGGAAGTTATAGCATAAAACATTCCCCTGCATTCTGTTTATTGAGCTTTTCCGCATAGTAACTCTACTGAGAGCTTACTTGAAGTACAGTATGTCCTCATGTTTCATCAGACTGCGTTTAAAAGCAGGAAGAGGCATCTCCAAATTCATTGGAGCAACATACTGTACGAATGAAGCAAGCTGATTCTCGATGATGAAGAGCAAAATGTGATTTAAACACAACATTTGACCAAATACATGATGGCGCTAAACCTCAAACTCTTTGATACTTTCAGTAGACATTGACTCTACTTTCTCTGTAGTCTGACATTTAGATTAGATTAACCTTATTTATTTGTTGCTGATATGTAATCCACAGCTGCAGAAACAATAGTCAACTGATGATTACATGTTTAGTCTCAATTCTTTACTTCCTATAAGAAATACAAAAAGCTATAATGCTGTAAGCTGAATAGTTCAATAATAAAAGCACAAATGTATATTTACGATGGGTCTTCACTTTAAGCCATAAATATCTATATACACTTTTATTTTGTCCACTGATACATACCTTCTGTGTGTCCGGGTCTATTAACCAGTTCCACGCCCCAGTAGCCGTACACACCGACACTACTATCAAAATCACTGAAACAAGACAAGAGAACGTTTTTAAATAAATTAGAAAATACTTGGTTTTTGTCAAGTATTTAGTTCACACAGGCTTATGCAAAAATAGGCTTAAAACGTGGTTATTTCATGTAGACTATTTATTTATGAGGTACCAGACAACATACTATATTGTGATATAAATAATGATTGACGTAAGCAATTAGCGTTTTTAAGATTTTTGCCAAATCACCCAGCCTTATCCACATCAAGTTGTATGTTTGTTTACTTGTCATTGGTGCCTTCACATTCATTGTAATCGAAAACAAGGTTTTGGCAAAGAACATATAGGGGTAAGGTTTACTAAATAATAGATGTTGATGAATAAAAGGTATGAGGTGAGTTACTTACTTCTCCACCTGCCTGTTGCAGGTTGCAAACAGGAGACATACTCTGTCAATCTCCTCTCAAAGGCCTTCAGGTCTGAAACGAAAGTGGAAACAATGAATGAAAAACATAGTATTTGGAAATAAAATCATGGCTGTATGGCACACAAAAACAGCTTATTTCAGTCATGTGACATTACTGAATGTCAGCCTCAACTTTAAAGCTCAATTTGTGTCACTTTCAGTGGTGTAAAGTAAATATGTACACTTACTCAAGTACTGTACGTAACATTTTCTACATTGTACTTCGAACTCACTACAATTCAGAGGTTAACCATGTACTTGTATTCCAATACATTTATTTAATACCTTTAGATACTTGTGAAACATAAACAACACGTAAATAAGACTTTAGTTACACCTGGAGTAAGTTCACAAGACACCCTTTTACTTTTACTAAAGTACAAGATCTGAGTACTTCCCACTTCTGCATGTCCAGTCCACGCTAAACTTGAGCTAATACAGGAGCATAACGTGACAAAATAAGACTGTCAAAGATCCAAAACGTTATGTACTGTTGTTACACTTCCTGTTGGTGAAACCTAGCTGTCCATAAAGCTACATCTCGCTTAATATAAGCTAACAGTCTGAATAACAGAACATGTGTTAGCTAACGTTAACACCAATACAAACAGCTGCTATAGGTTGAGCTAGCAAACATGCTAGGTGTCGTAAGAAGACTAGCTAGCTAACTCAACGTTACATCTAACTTTGTATACCGTTCTTAAGACGTTTGCTTTGTTTTTTTTCGCTATGAGGTTAAACCTAATCGGCAGCAATTTAAAAATGTGATTTAGTTTTTGTCTTGGTTACCTTCGGCCTGTTCCAAGGAGTTCATATCTGAGCCTTTAGTCCCAGCAGCCTGCTGTTGGCTGCACCGCTGCTTCCCCCTCAGCTGAACGACAGGCCGCGTAAGCCAATCAGCGTTTGCTGTGCGTGCTCAGCTCTAATGTGATTGGTGTAAATCAAATAAAGGGTGGGACAAGAAGCGGAAGTCCCGCCTCCTGCCCTCTGGTCCAATAGACCTTCAATAGGCAACAAATATACTTGTTTATTCATTATACGCTAAAAAATTACAAATCAAATTGAACAGAAAATAAAATATATACAATTATTACAAGTATATGTATACAGCACATTTCAAATACAAGGCAATACAAAATGAAACAAGCTTTAATAGAATAATACCACAAGTACAAGAATAAAAGATAGAATGCAGTATCAAAAATCAATAGTTATTTAATTATAAAAAGCAGCTGCAAAAAGCTCCATCATCAGAATAACATCTCAGTCTTTCCTGATGTAATGTGTTAGCCATTTACTTCAACAATAAAGCATAAATGGGTACAGAGTCCACAAACACAGGACTTTTGGAAAGTATAGAGGGATTTTTTTCATGATAGGATTAATTTAAGTTCATTTAATGATAGATATTGCTTCATGGAGTTTAGAGATAAAAATGTTGAGCGGTTTTCTAAAAAAGGTGTCAGGTTTGCCTACAAGAATACGTCATCACATGTCATTTGTTAGACACTTTTATCCAAAGCGACTTACATACATTCAGTACTGTGGACAATCCCCACAGGAACAATTTGGGGTGAAGTGTCTTTCCCAGGGACACAACGACATGCTGACTGCAGTGGGACTCTAACTTGCTACCCCCTGATTCAAAGTCCAGCACACTATCCACTGAGCCACAGCCTCCCTATTCATCACTATACCTCTCTATTCAAAGTGCTTTGCAGAAAACATTTAGGTATAAACATATAGTGTAACAGGTATGATTTAGTACATTGATTTACCCACACTAAAAGCTGAGCTATCCACATTTTAGGAGAGTTTGGGAACAGAATATGTGTATTTTAGAGCAGTGGTTCTCAACTGGTGGGTCGCGACCGAAAAGTGGGTCGCGGACCCGTTTCGAGTGGGTCGCAGATGTGTGTTTTTGGAAAAAAGTCAAACTTTTATTTTGAAGGCCCGATTTTCTAACGCTGTGCATGCAGTAGGCGTTGGACTGGAAGTAACGGAGACCATAAACGGTTTTGAAAACTTCTGTCACGTAGTGATCATCTTCTCAATAAAACATCTTTGCTGATGTTTTTTCGAGTCTTCTGGCCAATCAGAATCAAGATTGTCGCCGGAAGTCCCCGGAGAATAACTTTGCGGTAGAACTATTCAAACTAGACAATCCCCCCATTCTGCGGTTGGGTTTTCAGCATGTGTGCCTTTCTATGTTATACAGTTCAGCTTTGATTCCATTATCTCATTAAACATTTTTTAAAAGCATACTTTAGTTCTGTAAAGGGATATAAGGGATATATGCACTGTACTTCAGTTTAATTAATATTGTATGCTGAAAAGCGTATATATTACAGCACGATTTTTTGTTGATTAGATTTGAGTGTTTCAAAATTTCAGGTCGCAATTTATTGAGAAAGGAAAAAGTGGGTCCCGAGGCCTGACCAGTTGAGAACCACTGTTTTAGAGTGTGTAGCAGGTTTTGTTGCTTACAATCTGCAGTTTCTTCTGCAGCTTTATATTGAACTTCTCCAGAAGAACTTGCTCTTTCTCCTCATCTTCTATGTTTATCAGGTCGAAGACATCGACACCTTCCTCTGGTTTGAAGGTGACCTCGCTGTAGGTCCAGCCCACAAGCGCTCTGAATCCTGTCGCTGTTTGCAGAGACACGATGGATTTATTCATGAACAGCGATTTAGGATCCGTCTGAAGTGTGTTGTTTGCTTCGTAGAAATGCTCAACCTCTCGAGGCTCCAAGGTAAAGCAGTATATCGCCCTCGTCTCCTGCCTCTTCACAAGACTAGAATCAGCAAAGTCTGGATTGAGAACCTTCGTCTTTCTGCTCGTCTTCTCCAGAACCCACTTGTCTCCCTTGTCTAAGAAGCGAAAGACGCCCGCCGCCTGATGCTGATCCTTTCCAGAGACGAGCTCCATGGGCTCCGAAATCTGGAAAGAAACCCCAAAGGCCACATCTGCTATATAAGCCTTTCCATCAACGACGACTTTGTGGATGAGATGACTATCGGTGGGGGTAAAATTCATTTGTGCTACTGTTGAAAACTCTGGAGGACAACCTGGTAGTGTCGTAACCCATTTCTCTCAGCACCCATCCAAACAGGGAGTTGTTCTCGAGGCACCAGCCCCCCCGGCCGCTCCTCACTATCTTGTTGAACGTGAACTCCAGGTCCAGGATGTGCCGCTCTCCACAGTGCATGCTGAGGTTTTCAAAAGGAACGGACATGACGTGCTGTTTGTGGATCAGCTTCAGTGTTTCGAGATCCGGTTTATCAAAAGAGCCTTGAAGACCAATTCTTTTGAAGTATTCCTCCAAATTCATCGTGCCTGTAAGACACAGGATGGTTAATAATTACATATGGCCAACTTAATGCAATTCTACAGCTAAAATGAAAAGCATGTATGATGACCCTGGTAGAATGGTCTCTTTTACTCCCTTTATTGAACATGTGAGGGTCTATGTATGTATGCTTTCTGTGTTTGACAATGTCACAAATAAATCATATATAAAAGCATGTATGTAGTTATGTTTTCTTAAATAATGTCATAAACAGATACAATCATAGATAGATTTAAAATTGGGGAAATGTTTTGTTTCGTTTGCATTGTAAAAACACATTTCTGACAAGTAACCCCTCCTAGTGTCAAATATCTGAAATGTGATATGTCACATTGGGCTTTAATGGTAAAATAACTCTTATTTATAACTTAATTAATGAGGATGATTTTTTGGTTTAAATTAGTTTGAACATTCTTTGAATTGAAGAATAAAGAATATATTAACTAAATATAATTGAATCAGCTAAATTAACTGAGCAGATCATATTTCTAATTGTGCATATATGTCACTCCGGGTTTACTGTGAACGTTTAGGGTTAAAGTCCCGATGTTGCATCAGTGTCACAGCGATGTTTGTCTCATTTGTTTCATATCAATTTGATCAAGACATGTTTCCACAACAGTTTAAATGTAATAAAGGACATGTTATGTAAGCATTTTAATTCTTAAATGGCTTGAATTTTACCTTTAGCAACAACAAACAGGCTTTCGAAATGTAGCTAGTTCGGTCACATGTGTTAGTCTGGCACATGGACATGTTGTTATGGGAACACAACATCACATGACCTGGACCATGACCCGGACCATGACCCACCAGACTGTTCAGTGTGTCACTTAAGGACTTCATGAGATAAAATAACGGCTAAAGTTGTATAAGGAACTTTCCAGAACATTTAAAGTTCATGTGACACCCGTGTCACGTTGGGTCCTTAATGATCATATATTACAAATGTGAAGTGTATAAGAGTCTGACATTCTGCAGCAGGAAATATGCAGGAAATGTTTACCTTACCTTGGTATGTGTTGAATGTTCAAACGATCAAAATGGTGTCTTTTGAGGAAGCACTGTAACTTGCAGGAGCAACTTAAGACAGTTCGTTAAAGTTATAAAGTTTGTGAGGGATTCTGAACTGGATGTCCTAAACAAAACGGTTCAACATACCGAGGATAGCTTTGTGTTTTCTGGCTCAACTAACCCTATCAAACGGTATAGGCGGTCCTGAGACGCTGTTATCAGGTCAGCCGTCAGCCCAGAGAACTCCTCTCAGTCTGGGTGAGGGGCGGGGTTTGCAGCATTTGACCAATCACCAACCGAGCGTCATGTTTCAGAAATTAAGAGTGAACAACTAGTTAAACATTATACATCCATGAGATAAACACACGCAATACAGGCTGAGAGCCACAAAGTTTGAAAGAACAAAATAAATCTTCGACTGTGTGAATGCATTATAAACAGATTTCAATTACAGTTATCTTTCAATCTAGCTTTTTATTCATAATGTTTTTAAATATTGTTTAAGTTCTTTGGTAAAATGTAAAAAGAAATGTTTGGAGTCAGGCCATCTCTTTTTATGAATATGAAATGTCCCTAAAAATAAAATTAGCTGTACAAAAATAATGAAATCTGTGTCACAAAAACAAGTTCAGGCAAGCCTTCAATAGGCAACACATATACATGTTTATTCATTATACGCTAAAAAACTACAAACCAAATTGAATAGAAAATCAAATGTATACAATTATTACAAGTGTATGGATACAGCACATTTCAAATAAAAGGCAATTCAAAGTGCTTTACATAAAACATTACAAAGCATTGCGTTTCAGTCATTTAAAAGTCAAGTGAAAACAAACTGAAACAAGCTTTAATAGAATAATAACACAAGTACAAGAATAAAAGTTAGAATGCAGTATAAAAAAATCAATAGTTATTTGATTATAAAAAGCAGCTGCAAAAAGAGAAGTGCAGGGATCTTATCAAACACACTTACTCTATCATCAGAATAACATCTCAGTCTTTCCTGAAACCTGATGTAATGTGTTAGCCATTTACTTCAACAATAAAGCATGAATGGGTACAGAGTCCACATAAACGCAGGACTTTTGGAAAGTATAGAGGGATTTTTTTCATGATAGGATTCATTTAATGATAGATATTGCTTCATGGAGTTTAGAGATAAAAATGTTGAGCGGTTTTCTTAAAAAGGTGTCAGGTTTGCCTACAAGAATACGTCATCACATGTAATTTGTTAGACACTTTTATCCAAAGCGACTTACATACATTCAGTAGCCTACTGTGGACAATCCCCACAGGAACAATTTGGGGTGAAGTGTCTTTCCCAGGGACACAACGACATGCTGACTGCAGTGGGACTCTAACTTGCTACCCCCTGATTCAAAGTCCAGCACACTCTCCGCTGAGCCACAGCCTCCCTATTCATCACTATACCTCTCTATTCAAAGTGCTTTGCAGAAAACATTTAGGTATAAACATATAGTGTAACAGGTATGATTTAGTACATTGATTTACCCACACTAAAAGCTGAGCTATCCACATTTTAGGAGAGTTTGGGAACAGAATATGTGTATTTTAGAGCAGTGGTTCTCAACTGGTGGGTCGCGACCGAAAAGTGGGTCGCGGACCCGTTTCGAGTGGGTCGCAGATGTGTGTTTTTGGAAAAAAGTCAAACTTTTATTTTGAAGGCCCGATTTTATAACGCTGTGCATGCAGTAGGCGTTGGACTGGAAGTAACGGAGACCATAAACGGTTTTGAAAACTTCTGTCACGTAGTGATCATCTTCTCAATAAAACATCTTTGCTGATGTTTTTTCGAGTCTTCTGGCCAATCAGAATCAAGATTGTCGCCGGAAGTCCCCGGAGACAACCCTGTCTCCTAAAAATTACGTTCCCACAGAACTAAACTGCATTCTCAATTACGTTTAGCTAGAAACGTATTTTCTCCCACTTTACGTTGGTTATGAACTTATCTCAAATACGTTTATTTTCTACATATCTTCTAGAAACATATTTTCTCCCACATTACTTTTGTTATGAACTTATCTCAAATAAGTTTATTTTCTACATATCTTCTAGAAACATATTTTCTCCCACGTTACGTTTGTTATTAACTTATCTCAAATACGTTTATTTTCTACATATCTTCTAGAAACATATTTTCTCCCACGTTACGTTTGTTATGAACTTATCTCAAATACGTTTATTTTCTACATATCTTTGCCATTTATTGTCTTGCTTATAATAATTATAATAGTCATTTATAAATATCATTTTAGAGCACACATTTGAAATCGACGATCGGGCTTGATATCCTATGGTTAAATTAAAATCAGTAGACGAGGCTGTAATTTCGCCAGCTGCGAGGCAGAGTTTTAACATGCCAAAAAGCTGCTGTGTCGTTTATTGCACCTCAAACACCTCAAACTTCCTCTAAGGACAGCAGAAGAGCTCTGTGGCTTCAGGCTTGATCGCCGTTCAAATGACAGCGTTGGTTTCCCCAAAAGTGGGTGGGGCTGTGACGTAGATTTTACTCTCATCTATTATTCAAAACCATTCTATTTATTCTAACGTAAATTACATGCCAGTGTTTTATCTTTTTATTAAGCCATTTGTTTCTGTTGTTTAACTCATAGATATATATAAACATATGTTTTTATATATATCTATGGTTTAACTGGGGGTGTTTCTCAATCGCGAGTAAAGCTGCTGCAGAGCCACTATTTCAAGCATACTACGTCATCGAGTGCCGCCGAAGTACTGTTCCAATCTCCAGCATACTTGGAAATCTACCGAGCCCGGCGTACTCCGTTTGGAGAAATATCGAGGCTGCACATGAGTAGACTCTGCGGTCTTAAAATCCCCACAATGCTTTGCGCACGGACCAATTTCCCCAAATCTGTGGCGGAAGATGTAAGGCGGGGCCTCTCATATAACGCACACCTGCACACTTGCTAGCCTGTTCCACTCTTTGTTTTCCGAATGCTAGGTAGTATTCTTGCCTCGCTTCTGAAGCAAGATGCTCGGCAGACATGTGCTACCAAGCAAGCGTACTCGCGATTGAGAAACACCCTGGGAATGTTTTCACATTGAACCGGAAGTACGTCACTTCACTTTGTCTTCTTCGTCCCTTTTACGTTCCAGACAATGCATGGCTCAGCGTAACAGACTGAACAGCGACCCCAGGTGTGTCTACATTGGAATTACATCTTCATTACTGAAGGAAAAATACTTTACCTAGTGTTTGTTAACTGGGTTTTTAATGCAGTTGGCTTTTCTTAATGGTTACAATATTGCTATGAGTTACAGTATATATCTGAAGCAAATTATGTTTCTGAAGATGTGTAGTCAATTCCACCCTTCAATGTAGCATAAATGTGAACTCTCATTACAGGAACAATACCGGAAACAGACGTAGGAAAGATCCTCAGCTCGCTGATTGGATGTTTTAGCCGCAATGCACGTTGGGATATGGTGTTTATGCGATGTGAAATCCGAAAACATAAAAAAAAAAAATAATAATACTTTATTCCGAGTGTTCTTGCTTTTCTCTTTGAAAGTCATCACATAACAGCATTGTAATACACGGTTCGGCTGCATTAAATATTACACATCTGCCATAGTTCTTTATTTATAGAGCCCTGATGAGAAGACTTCTGGACAAACAGGAAGAACTGCCGCCGAAACTGAATACGTGACGTGGATCATAAATATATCAACAATTAAACAACATCTTACATTTCTTTTCACAAAATACGTCTCCTTGCAGTATCAATACTAATACGGCTGACTTTTATATTTGGTCCAATTGGTAGATAGGTTATATTTACACCATAACGGTGCACAGCTGATAGAAAAGGACTTGTAGTTTTTAAAGATATTACTGATTTTCTTTGAATATAAGAATGTAAATACTGAGTTGAGAGAAGAGTCAGGGGATTTGGGTGATGGGAGACACATCTCTGGAATCACAATTTCAATAGCTTACCATTAAATGACGGATATACCTTTCTGTCTTTGATGTTTTACAAATCAGATATTAATGTGTAGAAGTAAACATGAGAAATAATATAGCAATATCCTGTACAATTATGTAAAAACATGAATAAAACTACACATCTTCAGATGTTATACATACATAAGTGTCCTACACTAATAATACAAAGTTATTATTAGTATACTGTGTGTACCTTGTGTGCACCGCCTAGTGGTTAAAGCACGTTATTTAATTATTTTTGTTGAATAATGTTATTTTTGTTGAATAATGTTATTTGATGAATCAAATATTAAGAGTACATACTTTCATAGGGGGAAAGTAGAAGGTCAATGATAGAAATATAGAATATAAAAAATCAAGAAGATACTGTAAGTCAGGGCTATTCAATTAGTTTGGAATGGGGGCCGGTTGATGAAAATGATCCAAAGCAAGGGGCCGGGAAAAAGATGGCTTGAAATATGAGCAATCATATTTAAGAGCTTCAGATACAGTAAATACTACAACAGCATAGTGGAGTGCATATATTGTGTTTAATTCAATCAAACAACATAGCCCCAAGGCCTTTATAGATCTAAATGGCAAGTTCAGAACTCAGTAGGCCTACATGTTTCATTTGATTTCATTTAGGTGAAATGATCTAATCATTCACGCAGAGATGCAATCAATGACAGGAGTTGTCACTACAGTATAGTAGGTGGGTTCGAAACCCGAGCCCGTCGAAGTTTTCAGGCATTGTCTACCCCTCTATCTCTCAATGTAACACCCTCTCTGGAATAAAGGCACTATGGCACAAAAAAAAAAAAAAAAAAATCTTAAAAAAAAAAATTGATTACTTTTTAACATTATACTCAAAGGGCCAGTAAATATCACCCCGGGGCCGGATTTGGCCCGCGGGCCGCCAATTGAATAGCCCTGCTGTAAGTGATCTCTACAATAAAACAGTTTAGTGCCTGATGTACAAAGATATTAATATGAGGATGTGCAAAACAGACAAACTAATTAACCTTTATTAACACATTAAAGAATACTTTAGGTTTTCTTTCAAATAAGAAAAAAGCTTTGGGGGTATCTATCTACAGATAAATATTAAGCCTGACAAAGTACTTAACGTCTAATATATTGCTTTCCTGCAATGTTAACTGTGTTGAAGCACTTATTTTAACTGATATTATATATATATTAATTATACTCTTATGTATGTAGATAGTATAAGACATGTGCAGAATTTGAGTTTAATGGTGGAGGAATACACACATATTGATAGATGTCTTGTAATGCACTGTTGAGGAACCTGTGACCCAAGTTTTTCATTAATTGCATAACTTCAACATAGTTGTGTATATGATATGTCAATAAACCTTAGAAAATCATGAAAGGGATGTGCAAAATAGCTATTATATACAGTCTTTAATTAACTATTAGTAGAGAATAACGAGTAATGAATATACTTTATAGAGATCTGCAGATAAATGTTTAGTCTTCTGAAGCACCAACTAATATCTCTCCTGATTGTTGGCACTTGACAATCACCTTTCCCTGAATTTTACTCAGGTGTAACTAAAGTCTGCTTTAAGGGTTGTTTATATTTCACATCATTAATCAGAATCTGCAAAGTAACTAAAATAAATGTAGTGGAGTAAAAATACCAGGTTAACCTCTGAATTGTAGTGGAGTAGAATCACAAAGTAACAATGAGCTGGCATGTGGGTATATATTAATGCTTCCCATTATGGACACAAGCGATTTTCACCCATTTATTAATTACATGTTTTACATTTGTACACACCAATTTGTTTCCTATCCCCTAAACCTCCAGGGCTGTACACAGTTTAATACTGTCAACTTCTAATTTTGGGAAAAACGGCTTAACCTTGGCGCACTGCCACTCCAACATCCAATCCCAGAGCTTGAAGATTAATCACGGGGTTTGTCAACGGGACTGTAGCATGGATGTATAATAAGAACTGGATACAGCGTGGGAGGCGGGGCCTCATTCATTCCTATGAGAGTTGCTCATTCGCGCATGATGATAAAATCAAGCCCCCAGGAAGTGCGCCGGACTCAGATGAAAATATTCGTGCTGGCCAAACGGCGGTACTACACTTCCTTTTGGTTGCCAGGCCCGGAAACACTTTTTCCCATTGACTTACATGGGGAAAGAGTGGTCTGTAAATGGCTGGATAATTTTTTTTAAACTAAATAAACTACCCAGTATGAACACTTGTATAGCCCTTATTAAAAACATTCGTTCCTCAAGTTCTAAAAATGTGCTAATAACGTTATTCTGTGAGTTATTTCCCTCTGCATTATGAACGCGCATCTAATCCACGGGACCGCGCCGCCCGGCACGTTCATGTTACGTGTTCAGTACTTCAGTACTGTTGCTTGGATATCACTAGATCCTGTTACAGCGTAATATAAAAGTACATAACGATTGATGTGTAAATTAGCATAATTACTAGCTAACCGCTAGCTGCTAACTGCCGCCTCGTTAATATCAAATCTATCATAATAACAAACCATTACCATGCTGTCATGAACGTGCGGTGCTGTTACGTGTACGCAAATTGACGTGCTTGATGTGAACGAGCATTTTGGGGGGCATGGTTAAAGTTGCGCATGCGCTATGAGCGCACATACGGGTACTTCTCAGGCATGCCGGGTAATCTGTGACGTTTCGCTCTCTCAAAAGTTGGGCCATTTTATCATCATGCGCGAATGAGCAACTCTCATAGGAATGAATGAGGCCCCGCCTCCCACGCTGTATCCAGTTCTTATTATACATCCATGGATAAAATGGCCCAACTTTTGAGAGAGCGAAACGTCACAGATTACCCGGCATGCCTGAGAAGTACCCGTATGTGCGCTCATAGCGCATGCGCAACTTTAACCATGCCCCCCAAAATGCTCGTTCACATCAAGCACGTCAATTTGCGTACACGTAACAGCACCGCACGTTCATGACAGCATGGTAATGGTTTGTTATTATGATAGATTTGATATTAACGAGGCGGCAGTTAGCAGCTAGCGGTTAGCTAGTAATTATGCTAATTTACACATCAATCGTTATGTACTTTTATATTACGCTGTAACAGGATCTAGTGATATCCAAGCAACAGAGCTTCATTTAGCATGAAAGAATTATTGCACTGTATATATATATATATATGCATATGTATGTATATATATATATATACAGTGCAATAAGCTTCTTAGTGCAATAAGAAGCTACAGGGACGTTAATCTACGTCGGTAATATTAACTTTATTTAATACAACATTTACGGTACAAGATTTAATCATACAGCCCATGTAGTATAATATTTTACAAATGATGAATTACAGCAAACATGTGCAATATATCCATTATTACAGCTCCGTGGGATGGCAGTAAGGCGATATGGGTCCGTTCTTATCGTGCATCCATGGGTAAAGATAAACGCATGTAGTACTGAACACGTAACATGAACGTGCCGGGCGGCGCGGTCCCGTGGGTTAGATGCGCGTTCATAATGCAGAGGGAAATAACTCACAGAATAACGTTATTAGCACATTTTTACAACTTGAGGAACGAATGTTTTTAATAAGGGCTATACAAGTGTTCATACTGGGTAGTTTATTTAGTTTAAAAAAAATTATCCAACGATTTACAGACCACTCTTTTCCCCCGTAAGTCAATGGGAAAAAGTGTTTCCGGGCCTGGCAACCAAAAGGAAGTGTAGTACCGCCGTTTGGCCAGCACGAATATTTTCATCTGAGTCCGGCGCACTTCCTGGGGGCTTGGACTGTAGTCCCAAACGATAGCTGGGGATTGTGGGTAGTGTAGTGTCTTCGGCCATCCTAAACTCAGATTTTTTTTTCGGATTTCATATCGCATTAACACCATATCCCGACGTGCATTGCGGCTAAAACATCCAATCAGCGAGCTGAGGATCTTTCCTACGTCACTTTACAGCCCTGCCCACTTTTGGGGAAACCAGCTGTCATTTGAACGGCGATCAGCCTGAAGCCACAGAGCTCTTCTGTTGTATACTGTCCTTTCTTCTTAGAGGAAGTACAGAAACACGTAACTCTGGATTTGTTTAATGTTTGAGGTGCAATAAACGACACAGCAGCTTTTTGGCATGTTAAAACTATTATTTTCTGCCTCGCAGCTGGCGAAATTACAGCCTCGCCTACTGATTTTAATTTAATCATAGGATATCAAGCCCGATCGTCGATTTCAAATGTGTGCTCTAAAATGATATTTATAAATGACTATTATCATTATTATAAGCAAGACAATAAATGGCAAAGATATGTAGAAAATAAACGTATTTGAGATAAGTTCATAACAAACGTAACGTGGGAGAAAATATGTTTCTAGAAGATATGTAGAAAATAAACGTATTTGAGATACGTTCATAACCAACGTAACGTGGGAGAAAACACGTTTCTAGCTAAACGTAATTGAGAATGCAGTTTAGTTCTGTGGGAACGTAATTTTTAGGAGACAGGGTTGCCGGAGAATAACTTTGCGGTAGAACTATTCAAACTAGACAATCCCCCCATTCTGCGGTTGGGTTTTCAGCATGTGTGCCTTTCTATGTTATACAGTTCAGCTTTGATTCCATCATCTCATTAAACCTTTTTTAAAAGCATACTTTAGTTCTGTAAAGGGATATAAGGGATATATGCACTGTACTTCAGTTTAATTAATATTGTATGCTGAAAAGCGTATATATTACATCACGATTTTTTGTTGATTAGATTTGAGTGTTTCAACATTTCGGGTCGCAATTTATTGACAAAGGAAAAAGTGGGTCCCGAGGCCTGACCAGTTGAGAACCACTGTTTTAGAGTGTGAAGCAGGTTTTGTTGCTTACAATCTGCAGTTTCTTCTGCAGCTTTATATTGAACTTCTCCACAAGAACTTGCTCTTTCTCCTCATCTTCTATGTTTATCAGGTCGAAGACATCGACACCTTCCTCTGGTTTGAAGGTGACCTCGCTGTAGGTCCAGCCCACAAGCGCTCTGAATCCTGTCGCTGTTTGAAGAGAGACGATGGATTTATTCATGAACAGCGATTTAGGATCCGTCTGAAGTGTGTTGTTTGCTTCGTAGAAATGCTCAACCTCTCGAGGCTCCAAGGTAAAGCAGTACATCGCCGTTGTCTCCTGCCTCTTCACAAGACTAGATTCAGCAAAGTCTGGATTGAGAACCTTCGTCTTTCTGCTCGTCTTCTCCAGAACCCACTTGTCTCCCTTGTCTAAGAAGCGAAAGACGCCCGCCGCCTGATGCTGATCCTTTCCAGAGACGAGCTCCATGGGCTCCCAAATCTGGAAAGAAAACCCAAAGGCAACATCTGCTATATAAGCCTTTCCATCAACGACAACTTTGTGGATGACATGACTATCGGTGGGGTCAAATTCATTGGTTTGACTGTTGAAAACTCTGGAGGACAACCTGGTAGTTTCGTAACCCATTTCTCTCAGCACCCATCCAAACAGGGAGTTGCTCTCGAAGCACCAGCCCCCCCGGCCGCTCCTCACTATCTTGTTGAACGTGAACTCCAGGTCCAGGATGTGCCGCTCTCCACAGTGCATGCTGAGGTTTTCAAAAGGAACGGACATGACGTGCTGTTTGTGGATCAGCTTCAGTGTTTCGAGATCCGGTTTATCAAAGGAGCCTTGAAGACCAATTCTTTTGAAGTATTCCTCCAAATTCATCGTGCCTGTAAGACACAAGATGGTTAATAATGACATATGGCCAACTTACACAGTTTTGCAAAGTCAACATTAACTCAAATCTGTGCACTTAATGCAATTCTACAGCTAAATTGAAAAGCATGTATGATGACCCTGGTAGAATGGTCTCTTTTACTCCCTTTATTGAACATGTGAGGGTCTATGTATGTATGCTTTCTGTGTTTGACAATGTCACAAATAAATCATACATAAAAGCATGTATGTAGTTATGTATTCTTAAATAATGTCATAAACAGATACAATCATAGATAGATTTAAAATTGGGGAAATGTTTTGTTATGGCAGCAGCAGGTTTTCAAGGCATTGTACAAGAGTAAAACAAACAGTAAAATATGCATATCAAGAGTAGAAAGATATCTATAGAGTTCCTAGAATACAATATACAGTATAAAGTAATATGTTACAATACACTATAATATACCAATATACTTCATCTAGAAAAAGAAACATAGTATGCTATACATTAGACAAGTGTGCAAAGAAGTTGCAGTTTTTTTCATTACCATTTAACCCATAAGAACCCGGACCTACTTTTGGGGAAATTAAGGGGAGCGTCATTAGACTAAATAGACCACCTAGAACACATTTCTGACAAGTAACCCCCCCTAGTGTCAAATATCTGAAATGTGATATGTCACATTGGGCTTTAATGGTAAAATAACTCTTATTTATAACTGAATTAATGAGGATGATGTTTTGGTTTAAATTAGTTTGAACATTCTTTGAATTGAAGAATAAAGAATATATTAACTAAATATAATTGAATCAGCTAAATTAACTGAGCAGATCATATTTCTAATTGTGCATATATGTCACTCCGGGTTTACTGTGAACGTTTAGGGTTAAAGTCCCAATGTTGCATCAGTGTCACAGTGATGTTTGTCTAATTTGTTTCATATAAATTTGATCAAGACATGTTTCCACAACAGTTTAAATGTAATAAAGGACATGTTATGTAAGCATTTTAATTCTTAGATGGCTTGAATTTGACCTTTAGCAACAACAAACAAGCTTTCGAAATGTAGCTAGTTCGGTCACATGTGTTAGTCTGGCACATGGACATGTTATTATGGGAACACAACATCACACGACCTGGACCATGACCCACCAGACTGTTCAGTGGGTGTTTCTCAATCGCGAGTAAAGCCAATAGTATGAAGCTGCAGCGTTGGATGCTGCACTCTCAGGACCGCACTCCCAGGACCCTAGTTGTTTTGCAACATCGCCACCTAGCGGATTGGATGACCGCAAAAGTAGACATTGTAATGCTTGTTATTAACCATCTAAAAATGCATGAAAATCGCAAAAGTAGACATTTACATGCATGAAAATATGTTTTTATTATTATTATTATATTTATTATTGTTTCTTTTATTTATTTTTTACAACAACAATTTGTTGTTAAAATGTATTTTGTATGTCAGATGTAAAAAGATAGTCTTTTATATTTGTCTTATCAAATTTGACATACAACGTAAATATATATATATTGTAGTAATAATGATATCATCTATTTATAATTGTAAATGTATATTGTATGTCGACATACATGTATTATATATATTTTTTTATTGTATTACACGTTCAAAATAAATCAAATCAAATGTGTCTTTGAAGAGGTGCTAGATTACTGAAAAACAACTGTTAGTGTGTTTATGCACCAGGCTGCAAAAGATAAACATGCAATTTGACCGAGAGGCATTTCAGTGCAGAATACATTTATTGGGCACAATTTCCACACTGTGGATTCTTCAATCTGCTGTTGGTCTGCTGTTGACCACCTTCTCCTGGGAGATATCCATTCTGGCACTCTGTCGTGGCACTCTGAACACTGGCTGAAGGGTTCCCTCGAGCAAGCTTCTGGCCTCCAGAGTCCAGAAGGCAAACCTTTGGCCATGCCTTTGAAACAATAAGAACAAGATGTAATCTAAAGTATTGCATAGGGAAAGGCTAAGGCATTGGTGCACAATTGATATGCATTAATAATCTCAACAGATATTGCCATCCAGAGTCTTACAGCTCTTGTTACTGATGGTCTACTGATCTGTAGATGGTTAACCTAATATAACTAACAGATGTTCTATTGACATGCTACTGAGTTTGTTGAGAGATTGTAGATAACCTACAAGTGACCCTCAAAATAAAGTGTTACTGAAATTAAAATACACATATTGTTAAGGGCTTTCATACCCTTGTATTTCAAAACGCTCCATGAGAATAATAATAACTGACTAAAACACCTCATGCAATATTGCAAAACATGTCAGAATTATGAGACTGTCTGATAAACAGTAAACAGGCAGTCAGCACAGTTAATATTATTTACAATGACTTCAAATAGTAATACAATGACTATTAAAGAAGCATTTATACTGAAGACAGAACTTAGGCTACTGCTGATTTAATGTAGCGGACAGACAGATCATATTGACATGCTTTTGTCATCCTTTGAAGTTTAATTAATTAGCTGACTATAATTAATGATCAGAGTTGGGAAGTTTACTTTTTTTAAATGTAGTAGGTTACAGATCACTAATTACCCTGTTAAAAATGTAATAAGTAATGTAACTGACTATTTACCTATTTGTATTGATATTCTAATGTTAATTATGGTTATTTTATGTTTTTTGTGAGTCACTTTGGATAAAAGCCTCTGCTAAATAACATAACCATAACATACGGTTTCATTAAACAAATAAACAAAAAGGCTAACAGTTGGTTTTGCAGCGAGTCATCATAGGCTAACAGATGACATTTAGCACGTGTTGCTTGTATTGCTGTCCAATTGAATACACCAAAATAGTTGTTAACTTTAAACAAACAACATGATTCACATTACTCACACTCTTACTGTAATTAGTGATTAAATCAACAATTAATGTAGGACACCTAGTTGGACTTGCCAAAATCACGCTACAGTCTCATTAAACAAATAATCAAATATGCTAACGAAACTAATGCTTTTGCTAATAATGCTTTTGCCGAAAGCTATAGCTAACGAATAATTGTTTTTAGTGCCTTTAATACTGTTAGAAGCTATCATAAGCTAACAGATGTTTGTTTGTATTGCCTTAAGACTATCATAGTTAATGTTAGCTAATCACACTTCATTTCAAGACACCGGAATTGTTATTAATGTTAAACAAATAAAACTTTAAAAGCACTTCACATTACTCACACTCTCTGCGTTGTCATTCATATTCAGGTCTCCTGCTCGCTAGGTGGCAGTGTCACGAAAAACGAGGGTCCTGGGAGTGCGGTCCTGAGAGTGCAGTCTCCAATGCTGCAGCTTCATGCTACTCAGTAAAGCTGCTTCAGAGCCACTATTTCAAGCATACTACGTCATCGAGTGCCGCCGAAGTACTGTTCCAATCTCCAGCATACTTGGAAATCTACCGAGCCCGGCGTACTCCGTTTGGAGAAATATCGAGGCTGCACATGAGTTGACTCCGCGGTCTTAAAATCCCCACAATGCTTTGTGGACGGACCAATTTCCCCAAATCTGTGGCGGAAGATGTAAGGCGGGGGCCTCTCATATGACGCACACCTGCACACTTGCTAGCGTGTTCCACACTTTGTTTTCCGAATGCCAGGAAGTATTCTTGACTCGCTTCTGAAGCAAGATGCTCGGCAGACATGTGCTACCAAGCAAGCGTACTCGCGATTGAGAAACACCCAAAGTGTCACTTCATGAGATAAAATAACGGCTAAAGTTGTATAAGGAACTTTCCAGAACATTTAAAGTTCATGTGACACCCGTGTCACGTTGGGTCCTTAATGATCATATATTACAAATGTGAAGTGTATAAGAGTCTGACATTCTGCAGCAGGAAATATGCAGGAAATGTTTACCTTACCTTGGTATGTGTTGAATGTTCAAACGATCAAAATGGTGTCTTTTGAGGAAGCACTGTAACTTGCAGGAGCAACTTAAGACAGTTCGTTAAAGTTATAAAGTTTGTGAGGGATTCTGAACTGGATGTCCTAAACAAAACGGTTCAACATACCGAGGATAGCTTTGTGTTTTCTGGCTCAACTAACCCTATCAAACGGTATAGGCGGTCCTGAGACGCTGTTATCAGGTCAGCTGTCAGCCCAGAGAACTCCTCTCAGTCTGGGTGAGGGGCGGGGTTTGCAGCATTTGACCAATCACCAACCGAGCGTCATGTTTCAGAAATTAAGAGTGAACTAGTTAAACATTATACATCCATGAGATAAACACACGCAATACAGGCTGAGAGCCACACAGTTTGAAAGAACAAAATAAATCTTCGACTGTGTGAATGCATTATAAACAGATTTCAATTACAGTTATCTTTCAATCTAGCTTTTTATTCATAATGTTTTTAAATATTGTTTAAGTTCTTTGGTAAAATGTAAAAAGAAATGTTTGGAGTCAGGCCATCTCTTTTTATGAATATGAAATGTCCCTAAAAATAAAATTAGCTGTACAAAAATAATGAAATCTGTGTCACAAAAACAAGTTCAGGCAAGCCTTCAATAGGCAACACATATACATGTTTATTCATTATACGCTAAAAAACTACAAACCAAATTGAATAGAAAATCAAATGTATACAATTATTACAAGTGTATGGATACAGCACATTTCAAATAAAAGGCAATTCAAAGTGCTTTACATAAAACATTACAAAGCATTGCGTTTCAGTCATTTAAAAGTCAAGTGAAAACAAACTGAAACAAGCTTTAATAGAATAATAACACAAGTACAAGAATAAAAGTTAGAATGCAGTATAAAAAAATCAATAGTTATTTGATTATAAAAAGCAGCTGCAAAAAGAGAAGTGCAGGGATCTTATCAAACACACTTACTCTATCATCAGAATAACATCTCAGTCTTTCCTGAAACCTGATGTAATGTGTTAGCCATTTACTTCAACAATAAAGCATGAATGGGTACAGAGTCCACATAAACGCAGGACTTTTGGAAAGTATATTGGGATTTTTTTCATGATAGGATTCATTTAATGATAGATATTGCTTCATGGAGTTTAGAGATAAAAATGTTGAGCGGTTTTCTTAAAAAGGTGTCAGGTTTGCCTACAAGAATACGTCATCACATGTAATTTGTTAGACACTTTTATCCAAAGCGACTTACATACATTCAGTAGCCTACTGTGGACAATCCCCACAGGAACAATTTGGGGTGAAGTGTCTTTCCCAGGGACACAACGACATGCTGACTGCAGTGGGACTCTAACTTGCTACCCCCTGATTCAAAGTCCAGCACACTCTCCGCTGAGCCACAGCCTCCCTATTCATCACTATACCTCTCTATTCAAAGTGCTTTGCAGAAAACATTTAGGTATAAACATATAGTGTAACAGGTATGATTTAGTACATTGATTTACCCACACTAAAAGCTGAGCTATCCACATTTTAGGAGAGTTTGGGAACAGAATATGTGTATTTTAGAGCAGTGGTTCTCAACTGGTGGGTCGCGACCGAAAAGTGGGTCGCGGACCCGTTTCGAGTGGGTCGCAGATGTGTGTTTTTGGAAAAAAAGTCAAACTTTTATTTTGAAGGCCCGATTTTCTAACGCTGTGCATGCAGTAGGCGTTGGACTGGAAGTAACGGAGACCATAAACGGTTTTGAAAACTTCTGTCACGTAGTGATCATCTTCTCAATAAAACATCTTTGCTGATGTTTTTTCGAGTCTTCTGGCCAATCAGAATCAAGATTGTCGCCGGAAGTCCCCGGAGAATAACTTTGCGGTAGAACTATTCAAACTAGACAATCCCCCCATTCTGCGGTTGGGTTTTCAGCATGTGTGCCTTTCTATGTTATACAGTTCAGCTTTGATTCCATTATCTCATTAAACATTTTTTAAAAGCATACTTTAGTTCTGTAAAGGGATATAAGGGATATATGCACTGTACTTCAGTTTAATTAATATTGTATGCTGAAAAGCGTATATATTACAGCACGATTTTTTGTTGATTAGATTTGAGTGTTTCAAAATTTCGGGTCGCAATTTATTGAGAAAGGAAAAAGTGGGTCCCGAGGCCTGACCAGTTGAGAACCACTGTTTTAGAGTGTGTAGCAGGTTTTGTTGCTTACAATCTGCAGTTTCTTCTGCAGCTTTATATTGAACTTCTCCAGAAGAACTTGCTCTTTCTCCTCATCTTCTATGTTTATCAGGTCGAAGACATCGACACCTTCCTCTGGTTTGAAGGTGACCTCGCTGTAGGTCCAGCCCACAAGCGCTCTGAATCCTGTCGCTGTTTGCAGAGACACGATGGATTTATTCATGAACAGCGATTTAGGATCCGTCTGAAGTGTGTTGTTTGCTTCGTAGAAATGCTCAACCTCTCGAGGCTCCAAGGTAAAGCAGTATATCGCCCTCGTCTCCTGCCTCTTCACAAGACTAGAATCAGCAAAGTCTGGATTGAGAACCTTCGTCTTTCTGCTCGTCTTCTCCAGAACCCACTTGTCTCCCTTGTCTAAGAAGCGAAAGACGCCCGCCGCCTGATGCTGATCCTTTCCAGAGACGAGCTCCATGGGCTCCGAAATCTGGAAAGAAACCCCAAAGGCCACATCTGCTATATAAGCCTTTCCATCAACGACGACTTTGTGGATGAGATGACTATCGGTGGGGTAAAATTCATTTGTGCTACTGTTGAAAACTCTGGAGGACAACCTGGTAGTGTCGTAACCCATTTCTCTCAGCACCCATCCAAACAGGGAGTTGTTCTCGAGGCACCAGCCCCCCCCGGCCGCTCCTCACTATCTTGTTGAACGTGAACTCCAGGTCCAGGATGTGCCGCTCTCCACAGTGCATGCTGAGGTTTTCAAAAGGAACGGACATGACGTGCTGTTTGTGGATCAGCTTCAGTGTTTCGAGATCCGGTTTATCAAAAGAGCCTTGAAGACCAATTCTTTTGAAGTATTCCTCCAAATTCATCGTGCCTGTAAGACACAGGATGGTTAATAATTACATATGGCCAATTTAATGCAATTCTACAGCTAAAATGAAAAGCATGTATGATGACCCTGGTAGAATGGTCTCTTTTACTCCCTGTATTGAACATGTGAGGGTCTATGTATGTATGCTTTCTGTGTTTGACAATGTCACAAATAAATCATATATAAAAGCATGTATGTAGTTATGTTTTCTTAAATAATGTCATAAACAGATACAATCATAGATAGATTTAAAATTGGGGAAATGTTTTGTTATGGCAGCAGCAGGTTTTCAAGGCATTGTAAAAGAGTAAAACAAACAGTAAAATATGCATATCAAGAGTAGAAAGTAATATGCTACAATACACTATAATAGACCAATATACTTAATCTAGAAAAGAAACATAGTATGCTATACATTAGACAAGTGTGCAAAGAAGTTGCAGTTTTTTTCATTACCATTTAACCCATAAGAACCCGGACCCATTTCTACTTTTGGGGAAATTAAGGGGAACGTCATTTAGACTAAATAGACCACCTAGAACACATTTCTGACAAGTAACCCCTCCTAGTGTCAAATATCTGAAATGTGATATGTCACATTGGGCTTTAATGGTAAAATAACTCTTATTTATAACTTAATTAATGAGGATGATTTTTTGGTTTAAATTAGTTTGAACATTCTTTGAATTGAAGAATAAAGAATATATTAACTAAATATAATTGAATCAGCTAAATTAACTGAGCAGATCATATTTCTAATTGTGCATATATGTCACTCCGGGTTTACTGTGAACGTTTAGGGTTAAAGTCCCGATGTTGCATCAGTGTCACAGCGATGTTTGTCTCATTTGTTTCATATCAATTTGATCAAGACATGTTTCCACAACAGTTTAAATGTAATAAAGGACATGTTATGTAAGCATTTTAATTCTTAAATGGCTTGAATGTTACCTTTAGCAACAACAAACAGGCTTTCGAAATGTAGCTAGTTCGGTCACATGTGTTAGTCTGGCACATGGACATGTTGTTATGGGAACACAACATCACATGACCTGGACCATGACCCGGACCATGACCCACCAGACTGTTCAGTGTGTCACTTAAGGACTTCATGAGATAAAATAACGGCTAAACTTGTATAAGGAACTTTCCAGAACATTTAAAGTTCATGTGACACCCGTGTCACGTTGGGTCCTTAATGATCATATATTACAAATGTGAAGTGTAAGAGTCTGACATTCTGCAGCAGGAAATATGCAGGAAATGTTTACCTTACCTTGGTATGTGTTGAATGTTCAAACGATCAAAATGGTGTCTTTTGAGGAAGCACTGTAACTTGCAGGAGCAACTTAAGACAGTTCGTTAAAGTTATAAAGTTTGTGAGGGATTCTGAACTGGATGTCCTAAACAAAACGGTTCAACATACCGAGGATAGCTTTGTGTTTTCTGGCTCAACTAACCCTATCAAACGGTATAGGCGGTCCTGAAACGCTGTTATCAGGTCAGTTGTCAGCCCAGAGAACTCCTCTCAGTCTGGGTGAGGGGCGGGGTTTGCAGCATTTGACCAATCACCAACCGAGCGTCATGTTTCAGAAATTAAGAGTGAACTAGTTAAACATTATACATCCATGAGATAAACACACGCAATACAGGCTGAGAGCCACAAAGTTTGAAAGAACAAAATAAATCTTCGACTGTGTGAATGCATTATAAACAGATTTCAATTACAGTTATCTTTCAATCTAGCTTTTTATTCATAATGTTTTTAAATATTGTTTAAGTTCTTTGGTAAAATGTAAAAAGAAATGTTTGGAGTCAGGCCATCTCTTTTTATGAATATGAAATGTCCCTAAAAATAAAATTAGCTGTACAAAAATAATGAAATCTGTGTCACAAAAACAAGTTCAGGCAAGCCTTCAATAGGCAACACATATACATGTTTATTCATTATACGCTAAAAAACTACAAACCAAATTGAATAGAAAATCAAATGTATACAATTATTACAAGTGTATGGATACAGCACATTTCAAATAAAAGGCAATTCAAAGTGCTTTACATAAAACATTACAAAGCATTGCGTTTCAGTCATTTAAAAGTCAAGTGAAAACAAACTGAAACAAGCTTTAATAGAATAATAACACAAGTACAAGAATAAAAGTTAGAATGCAGTATAAAAAAATCAATAGTTATTTGATTATAAAAAGCAGCTGCAAAAAGAGAAGTGCAGGGATCTTATCAAACACACTTACTCTATCATCAGAATAACATCTCAGTCTTTCCTGAAACCTGATGTAATGTGTTAGCCATTTACTTCAACAATAAAGCATGAATGGGTACAGAGTCCACATAAACGCAGGACTTTTGGAAAGTATAGAGGGATTTTTTTCATGATAGGATTCATTTAATGATAGATATTGCTTCATGGAGTTTAGAGATAAAAATGTTGAGCGGTTTTCTTAAAAAGGTGTCAGGTTTGCCTACAAGAATACGTCATCACATGTAATTTATTAGACACTTTTATCCAAAGCGACTTACATACATTCAGTAGCCTACTGTGGACAATCCCCACAGGAACAATTTGGGGTGAAGTGTCTTTCCCAGGGACACAACGACATGCTGACTGCAGTGGGACTCTAACTTGCTACCCCCTGATTCAAAGTCCAGCACCCTATCCACTGAGCCACAGCCTCCCTATTCATCACTATACCTCTCTATTCAAAGTGCTTTGCAGAAAACATTTAGATATAAACATATAGTGTAACAGGTATGATTTAGTACATTGGTACCCACACTAAAAGCTGAGCTATCCACATTTTAGGAGAGTTTGGGAACAGAATATGTGTATTTTAGAGCAGTGGTTCTCAACTGGTGGGTCGCGACCGAAAAGTGGGTCGCGGACCCGTTTCGAGTGGGTCGCAGATGTGTGTTT
The DNA here is from genome assembly GCF_902827165.1 of Trematomus bernacchii. NCBI lineage: Eukaryota > Metazoa > Chordata > Actinopteri > Perciformes > Nototheniidae > Trematomus > Trematomus bernacchii. The sequence continues at coordinate 1,862,177 of NW_022987767.1, forward strand.
TTGGAAAAAAGTCAAACTTTTATTTTGAAGGCCCGATTTTATAACGCTGTGCATGCAGTAGGCGTTGGACTGGAAGTAACGGAGACCATAAACGGTTTTGAAAACTTCTGTCACGTAGTGATCATCTTCTCAATAAAACATCTTTGCTGATGTTTTTTCGAGTCTTCTGGCCAATCAGAATCAAGATTGTCGCCGGAAGTCCCCGGAGACAACCCTGTCTCCTAAAAATTACGTTCCCACAGAACTAAACTGCATTCTCAATTACGTTTAGCTAGAAACGTATTTTCTCCCACTTTACGTTGGTTATGAACGTATCTCAAATACGTTTATTTTCTACATATCTTCTAGAAACATATTTTCTCCCACATTACGTTTGTTATGAACTTATCTCAAATACGTTTATTTTCTACATATCTTCTAGAAACATATTTTCTCCCACATTACTTTTGTTATGAACTTATCTCAAATAAGTTTATTTTCTACATATCTTCTAGAAACATATTTTCTCCCACGTTACGTTTGTTATTAACTTATCTCAAATACGTTTATTTTCTACATATCTTCTAGAAACATATTTTCTCCCACGTTACGTTTGTTATGAACTTATCTCAAATACGTTTATTTTCTACATATCTTTGCCATTTATTGTCTTGCTTATAATAATGATAATAGTCATTTATAAATATCATTTTAGAGCACACATTTGAAATCGACGATCGGGCTTGATATCCTATGGTTAAATTAAAATCAGTAGACGAGGCTGTAATTTCGCCAGCTGCGAGGCAGAGTTTTAACATGCCAAAAAGCTGCTGTGTCGTTTATTGCACCTCAAACACCTCAAACTTCCTCTAAGGACAGCAGAAGAGCTCTGTGGCTTCAGGCTTGATCGCCGTTCAAATGACAGCGTTGGTTTCCCCAAAAGTGGGTGGGGCTGTGACGTAGATTTTACTCTCATCTATTATTCAAAACCATTCTATTTATTCTAACGTAAATTACATGCCAGTGTTTTATCTTTTTATTAAGCCATTTGTTTCTGTTGTTTAACTCATAGATATATATAAACATATGTTTTTATATATATCTATGGTTTAACTGGGGGTGTTTCTCAATCGCGAGTAAAGCTGCTGCAGAGCCACTATTTCAAGCATACTACGTCATCGAGTGCCGCCGAAGTACTGTTCCAATCTCCAGCATACTTGGAAATCTACCGAGCCCGGCGTACTCCGTTTGGAGAAATATCGAGGCTGCACATGAGTAGACTCTGCGGTCTTAAAATCCCCACAATGCTTTGCGCACGGACCAATTTCCCCAAATCTGTGGCGGAAGATGTAAGGCGGGGCCTCTCATATAACGCACACCTGCACACTTGCTAGCCTGTTCCACTCTTTGTTTTCCGAATGCTAGGTAGTATTCTTGCCTCGCTTCTGAAGCAAGATGCTCGGCAGACATGTGCTACCAAGCAAGCATACTCGCGATTGAGAAACACCCTGGGAATGTTTTCACATTGAACCGGAAGTACGTCACTTCACTTTGTCTTCTTCGTCCCTTTTACGTTCCAGACAATGCATGGCTCAGCGTAACAGACTGAACAGCGACCCCAGGTGTGTCTACATTGGAATTACATCTTCATTACTGAAGGAAAAATACTTTACCTAGTGTTTGTTAACTGGGTTTTTAATGCAGTTGGCTTTTCTTAATGGTTACAATATTGCTATGAGTTACAGTATATATCTGAAGCAAATTATGTTTCTGAAGATGTGTAGTCAATTCCACCCTTCAATGTAGCATAAATGTGAACTCTCATTACAGGAACAATACCGGAAACAGACGTAGGAAAGATCCTCAGCTCGCTGATTGGATGTTTTAGCCGCAATGCACGTTGGGATATGGTGTTTATGCGATGTGAAATCCGAAAACATAAAAAAAAAAAATAATAATACTTTATTCCGAGTGTTCTTGCTTTTCTCTTTGAAAGTCATCACATAACAGCATTGTAATACACGGTTCGGCTGCATTAAATATTACACATCTGCCATAGTTCTTTATTTATAGAGCCCTGATGAGAAGACTTCTGGACAAACAGGAAGAACTGCCGCCGAAACTGAATACGTGACGTGGATCATAAATATATCAACAATTAAACAACATCTTACATTTCTTTTCACAAAATACGTCTCCTTGCAGTATCAATACTAATACGGCTGACTTTTATATTTGATCCAATTGGTAGATAGGTTATATTTACACCATAACGGTGCACAGCTGATAGAAAAGGACTTGTAGTTTTTAAAGATATTACTGATTTTCTTTGAATAGAAGAATGTAAATACTGAGTTGAGAGAAGAGTCAGGGGATTTGGGTGATGGGAGACACATCTCTGGAATCACAATTTCAATAGCTTACCATTAAATGACGGATATACCTTTCTGTCTTTGATGTTTTACAAATCAGATATTAATGTGTAGAAGTAAACATGAGAATAATGTACAATTATGTAAAAACATGAATAAAACTACACATCTTCAGATGTTATACATACATAAGTGTCCTACACTAATAATACAAAGTTATTATTAGTATACTGTGTGTACCTTGTGTGCACCGTCTAGTGGTTAAAGCACGTTATTTAATTATTTTTGTTGAATAATGTTATTTTTGTTGAATAATGTTATTTGATGAATAAAATATTAAGAGTACATACTTTCATAGGGGGAAAGTAGAAGGTCAATGATAGAAATATAGAATATAAAAAATCAAGAAGATACTGTAAGTCAGGGCTATTCAATTAGTTTGGAATGGGGGCCGGTTGATGAAAATGATCCAAAGCAAGGGGCCGGGAAAAAGATGGCTTGAAATATGAGCAATCATATTTAAGAGCTTCAGATACAGTAAATACTACAACAGCATAGTGGAGTGCATATATTGTGTTTAATTCAATCAAACAACATAGCCCCAAGGCCTTTATGGATCTAAATGGCAAGTTCAGAACTCAGTAGGCCTACATGTTTCATTTGATTTTATTTAGGTGAAATGATCTAATCATTCACGCAGAGATGCAATCAATGACAGGAGTTGTCACTACAGTATAGTAGGTGGGTTCGAAACCCGAGCCAGTCGAAGTTTTCAGGCATTGTCTACCCCTCTATCTCTCAATGTAACACCCTCTCTGGAATAAAGGCACTATGGCACAAAAAAAAAAAAAAAAAAAAATCTTAAAAAAAAAAAATTGATTACTTTTTAACATTATACTCAAAGGGCCAGTAAATATAACCCCGGGGCCGGATTTGGCCCGCGGGCCGCCAATTGAATAGCCCTGCTGTAAGTGATCTCTACAATAAAACAGTTTAGTGCCTGATGTACAAAGATATTAATATGAGGATGTGTAAAACAGACAAACTAATTAACCTTTATTAACACATTAAAGAATACTTTAGGTTTTCTTTCAAATAAGAAAAAAGCTTTGGGGGTATCTATCTACAGATAAATATTAAGCCTGACAAAGTACTTAACGTCTAATATATTGCTTTCCTGCAATGTTAACTGTGTTGAAGCACTTATTTTAACTGATATTATATATATATTAATTATACTCTTATGTATGTAGATAGTATAGATAGTGTGCAGAATTTGAGTTTAATGGTGGAGGAATACACACATATTGATAGATGTCTTGTAATGCACTGTTGAGGAACCTGTGACCCAAGTTTTTCATTAATTGCATAACTTCAACATAGTTGTGTATATGATATGTCAATAAACCTTAGAAAATCTTGAAAGGGATGTGCAAAATAGCTATTATATACAGTTTTTAATTAACTATTAGTAGAGAATAACGAGTAATGAATATACTTTATAGAGATCTGCAGATAAATGTTTAGTCTTCTCAAGCACCAACTAATATCTCTCCTGATTGTTGGCACTTGACAATCACCTTTCCCTGAATTTTACTCAGGTGTAACTAAATTCTGCTTTAAGGGTTGTTTATATTTTACATCATTAATCAGAATCTGCAAAGTAACTAAAATAAATGTAGTGGAGTAAAAATACCAGGTTAACCTCTGAATTGTAGTGGAGTAGAATTACAAAGTAACAATGAGCTGGCATGTGGGTATATATTAATGCTTCCCATTATGGACACAAGCGATTTTCACCCATTTATTAATTACATGTTTTACATTTGTACACACCAATTTGTTTCCTATCCCCTAAACCTCCAGGGCTGTACACAGTTTAATACTGTCAACTTCTAATTTTGGGAAAAACGGCGTAACCTTGGCGCACTGCCACTCCAACATCCAATCCCAGAGCTTGAAGATTAATCACGGGGTTTGTCAACGGGACTGTAGCATGGATGTATAATAAGAACTGGATACAGCGTGGGAGGCGGGGCCTCATTCATTCCTATGAGAGTTGCTCATTCGCGCATGATGATAAAATGGCCCAATTTTTGAGAGAGCAAAACGTCACAGATTACCCGGCATGCCTGAGAAGTACCCGTATGTGCGCTCATAGCGCATGCGCAACTTTAACCATGCCCCCCAAAATGCTCGTTCACATCAAGCACGTCAATTTGCGTACACGTAACAGCACCGCACGTTCATGACAGCATGGTAATGGTATGTTATTATGATAGATTTGATATTAACGAGGCGGCAGTTAGCAGCTAGCGGTTAGCTAGTAATTATGCTAATTTACACATCAATCGTTATGTACTTTTATATTACGCTGTAAGAGGATCTAGTGATATCCAAGCAACAGAGCTTCATTTAGCATGAAAGAATTATTGCACTGTATATATATATATATATATATATATATATATATATATGTATATGTATGTATATATATATATATATACAGTGCAATAAGCTTCTTAGTGCAATAAGAAGCTACAGGGACGTTAATCTACGTCGGTAATATTAACTTTATTTAATACAACATTTACGGTACAAGATTTAATCATACAGCCCATGTAGTATAATATTTTACAAATGATGAATTACAGCAAACATGTGCAATATATCCATTATTACAGCTCCGTGGGATGGCAGTAAGGCGATATGGGTCCGTTCTTAACGTGCATCCATGGGTAAAGATAAACGCATGTAGTGCTGAACACGTAACATGAACGTGCCGGGCGGCGCGGTCCCGTGGGTTAGATGCGCGTTCATAATGCAGAGGGAAATAACTCACAGAATAACGTTATTAGCACATTTTTACAACTTGAGGAACGAATGTTTTTAATAAGGGCTATACAAGTGTTCATACTGGGTAGTTTATTTAGTTTAAAAAAAATTATCCAACGATTTACAGACCACTCTTTCCCCATGTAAGTCAATGGGAAAAAGTGTTTCCGGGCCTGGCAACCAAAAGGAAGTGTAGTACCGCCGTTTGGCCAGCACGAATATTTTCATCTGAGTCCGGCGCACTTCCTGGGGGCTTGGACTGTAGTCCCAAACAATAGCTGGGGATTATGGGTAGTGTAGTGTCTTCGGCCATCCTAAACTCAGATTTTTTTTTCGGATTTCATATCGCATTAACACCATATCCCGACGTGCATTGCGGCTAAAACATCCAATCAGCGAGCTGAGGATCTTTCCTACGTCACTTTACAGCCCTGCCCACTTTTGGGGAAACCAGCTGTCATTTGAATGGCGATCAGCCTGAAGCCACAGAGCTCTTCTGTTGTATACTGTCCTTTCTTCTTAGAGGAAGTACAGAAACACGTAACTCTGGATTTGTTTTAATGTTTGAGGTGCAATAAACGACACAGCAGCTTTTTGGCATGTTAAAACTATTATTTTCTGCCTCGCAGCTGGCGAAATTACAGCCTCACCTACTGATTTTAATTTAACCATAGGATATCAAGCCCGATCGTCGATTTCAAATGTGTGCTCTAAAATGATATTTATAAATGACTATTATCATTATTATAAGCAAGACAATAAATGGCAAAGATATGTAGAAAATAAACGTATTTGAGATAAGTTCATAACAAACGTAACGTGGGAGAAAATATGTTTCTAGAAGATATGTAGAAAATAAACGTATTTGAGATACGTTCATAACCAACGTAACGTGGGAGAAAATATGTTTCTAGAAGATATGTAGAAAATAAACGTATTTGAGATACGTTCATAACCAACGTAACGTGGGAGAAAATACGTTTCTAGCTAAACGTAATTGAGAATGCAGTTTAGTTCTGTGGGAACGTAATTTTTAGGAGACAGGGTTGCCGGAGAATAACTTTGCGGTAGAACTATTCAAACTAGACAATCCCCCCATTCTGCGGTTGGGTTTTCAGCATGTGTGCCTTTCTATGTTATACAGTTCAGCTTTGATTCCATCATCTCATTAAACCTTTTTTAAAAGCATACTTTAGTTCTGTAAAGGGATTTAAGGGATATATGCACTGTACTTCAGTTTAATTAATATTGTATGCTGAAAAGCGTATATATTACAGCACGATTTTTTGTTGATTAGATTTGAGTGTTTCAACATTTCGGGTCGCAATTTATTGACAAAGGAAAAAGTGGGTCCCGAGGCCTGACCAGTTGAGAACCACTGTTTTAGAGTGTGAAGCAGGTTTTTTTGCTTACAATCTGCAGTTTCTTCTGCAGCTTTATATTGAACTTCTCCAGAAGAACTTGCTCTTTCTCCTCATCTTCTATGTTTATCAGGTCGAAGACATCGACACCTTCCTCTGGTTTGAAGGTGACCTCGCTGTAGGTCCAGCCCACAAGCGCTCTGAATCCTGTCGCTGTTTGAAGAGAGACGATGGATTTATTCATGAACAGCGATTTAGGATCCGTCTGAAGTGTGTTGTTTGCTTCGTAGAAATGCTCAACCTCTCGAGGCTCCAAGGTAAAGCAGTACATCGCCGTTGTCTCCTGCCTCTTCACAAGACTAGATTCAGCAAAGTCTGGATTGAGAACCTTCGTCTTTCTGCTCGTCTTCTCCAGAACCCACTTGTCTCCCTTGTCTAAGAAGCGAAAGACGCCCGCCGCCTGATGCTGATCCTTTCCAGAGACGAGCTCCATGGGCTCCCAAATCTGGAAAGAAAGCCCAAAGGCAACATCTGCTATATAAGCCTTTCCATCAACGACAACTTTGTGGATGACATGACTATCGGTGGGGTCAAATTCATTGGTTTGACTGTTGAAAACTCTGGAGGACAACCTGGTAGTTTCGTAACCCATTTCTCTCAGCACCCATCCAAACAGGGAGTTGCTCTCGAAGCACCAGCCCCCCCGGCCGCTCCTCACTATCTTGTTGAACGTGAACTCCAGGTCCAGGATGTGCCGCTCTCCACAGTGCATGCTGAGGTTTTCAAAAGGAACGGACATGACGTGCTGTTTGTGGATCAGCTTCAGTGTTTCGAGATCCGGTTTATCAAAGGAGCCTTGAAGACCAATTCTTTTGAAGTATTCCTCCAAATTCATCGTGCCTGTAAGACACAGGATGGTTAATAATTACATATGGCCAACTTACACAGTTTTGCAAAGTCAACATTAACTCAAATCTGTGCACTTAATGCAATTCTACAGCTAAAATGAAAAGCATGTATGATGACCCTGGTAGAATGGCCTCTTTTACTCCCTTTATTGAACATGTGCGGGTCTATGTATGTATGCTTTCTGTGTTTGACAATGTCACAAATAAATCATACATAAAAGCATGTATGTAGTTATGTATTCTTAAATAATGTCATAAACAGATACAATCATAGATAGATTTAAAATTGGGGAAATGTTTTGTTATGGCAGCAGCAGGTTTTCAAGGCATTGTACAAGAGTAAAACAAACAGTAAAATATGCATATCAAGAGTAGAAAGATATCTATAGAGTTCCTAGAATACAATATACAGTATAAAGTAATATGTTACAATACACTATAATATACCAATATACTTCATCTAGAAAAAGAAACATAGTATGCTATACATTAGACAAGTGTGCAAAGAAGTTGCAGTTTTTTTCATTACCATTTAACCCATAAGAACCCGGACCTACTTTTGGGGAAATTAAGGGGAGCGTCATTTAGACTAAATAGACCACCTAGAACACATTTCTGACAAGTAACCCCCCCTAGTGTCAAATATCTGAAATGTGACATATATGTCACATTGGGCTTTAATGGTAAAATAACTCTTATTTATAACTGAATTAATGAGGATGATGTTTTGGTTTAAATTAGTTTGAACATTCTTTGAATTGAAGAATAAAGAATATATTAACTAAATATAATTGAATCAGCTAAATTAACTGAGCAGATCATATTTCTAATTGTGCATATATGTCACTCCGGGTTTACTGTGAACGTTTAGGGTTAAAGTCCCGATGTTGCATCAGTGTCACAGTGATGTTTGTCTAATTTGTTTCATATCAATTTGATCAAGACATGTTTCCACAACAGTTTAAATGTAATAAAGGACATGTTATGTAAGCATTTTAATTCTTAAATGGCTTGAATTTTACCTTTAGCAACAACAAACAAGCTTTCGAAATGTAGCTAGTTCGGTCACATGTGTTAGTCTGGCACATGGACATGTTGTTATGGGAACACAACATCACATGACCTGGACCATGACCCACCAGACTGTTCAGTGGGTGTTTCTCAATTGCGAGTAAAGCCAATAGTATGAAGCTGCAGCGTCGGAGGCTGCACTCTCAGGACCACACTCCCAGGACCCTAGTTGTTTTGCAACATCGCCACCTAGCGGATTGGATGACTGCAAAAGTAGACATTGTAATGCTTGTTATTAACCATCTAAAAATGCATGAAAATCGCAAAAGTAGACATTTACATGCACGAAAATATGTTTTTATTATTATTATTATATTTATTATTGTTTATTTTATTTATTTTTTACAACAACAATTTGTTGTTAAAATGTATTTTGTATGTCAGATGTAAAATGATAGTCTTTTATATTTGTCTTATCAAATTTGACATACAACGTAAATATATATATATTGTAGTAATAATGATATCATCTATTTATAATTGTAAATGTATATTGTATGTCGACATACATTTATTATATATATTTTTTTATTGTATTACACGTTCAAAATAAATCAAATCAAATGTGTCTTTGAAGAGGTGCTAGATTACTGAAAAACAACTGTTAGTGTGTTTATGCACCAGGCTGCAAAAGATAAACATGCAATTTGACCGAGAGGCATTTCAGTGCAGAATACATTTATTGGGCACAATTTCCACACTGTGGATTCTTCAATCTGCTGTTGGTCTGCTGTTGACCACCTTCTCCTGGGAGATATCCATTCTGGCACTCTGTCGTGGCACTCTGAACACTGGCTGAAGGGTTCCCTCGAGCAAGCTTCTGGCCTCCAGAGTCCAGAAGGCAAACCTTTGGCCATGCCTTTGAAACAATAAGAACAAGATGTAATCTAAAGTATTGCATAGGGAAAGGCTAAGGCATTGGTGCACAATTGATATGCATTAATAATCTCAACAGATATTGCCATCCAGAGTCTTACAGCTCTTGTTACTGATGGTCTACTGATCTGTAGATGGTTAACCTAATATAACTAACAGATGTTCTATTGACATGCTACTGAGTTTGTTGAGAGATTGTAGATAATCTACAAGTGACCCTCAAAATAAAGTGTTACTGAAATTAAAATACACATATTGTTAAGGGCTTTCATACCCTTGTATTTCAAAACGCTCCATGAGAATAATAATAACTGACTAAAACACCTCATGCAATATTGCAAAACATGTCAGAATTATGAGACTGTCTGATAAACAGTAAACAGGCAGTCAGCACAGTTAAGATTATTTACAATGACTTCAAATAGTAATACAATGACTATTAAAGAAGCATTTATACTGAAGACAGAACTTAGGCTACTGCTGATTTAATGTAGCGGACAGACAGACCATATTGACATGCTTTTGTCATCCTTTGAAGTTTAATTAATTAGCTGACTATAATTAATGATCAGAGTTGGGAAGTTTACTTTTTTTAAATGTAGTAGGTTACAGATCACTAATTACCCTGTTAAAAATGTAATAAGTAATGTAACTGACTATTTACCTATTTGTATTGATATTCTAATGTTAATTATGGTTATTTTATGTTTTTTGTGAGTCACTTTGGATAAAAGCCTCTGCTAAATAACATAACCATAACATACGGTTTCATTAAACAAATAAACAAAAAGGCTAACAGTTGGTTTTGCAGCGAGTCATCATAGGCTAACAGATGACATTTAGCACGTGTTGCTTGTATTGCTGTCCAATTGAATACACCAAAATAGTTGTTAACTTTAAACAAACAACATGATTCACATTACTCACACTCTTACAGTAATTAGTGATTAAATCAACAATGAATGTAGGACACCTAGTTGGACTTGCCAAAATCACGCTACAGTCTCATTAAACAAATAATCAAATATGCTAACGAAACTAATGCTTTTGCTAATAATGCTTTTGCCGAAAGCTATAGCTAACGAATAATTGTTTTTAGTGCCTTTAATACTGTTAGAAGCTATCATAAGCTAACAGATGTTTGTTTGTATTGCCTTAAGACTATCATAGTTAATGTTAGCTAATAACACTTCATTTCAAGACACCGGAATTGTTATTAATGTTAAACAAATAAAACTTTAAAAGCACTTCACATTACTCACACTCTCTGCGTTGTCATTCATATTCAGGTCTCCTGCTCGCTAGGTGGCAGTGTCACGAAAAACGAGGGTCCTGGGAGTGCGGTCCTGAGAGTGCAGTCTCCAACGCTGCAGCTTCATGCTACTCAGTAAAGCTGCTTCAGAGCCACTATTTCAAGCATACTACATCATCGAGTGCCGCCGAAGTACTGTTCCAATCTCCAGCATACTTGGAAATCTACCGAGCCCGGCGTACTCCGTTTGGAGAAATATCGAGGCTGCACATGAGTTGACTCCGCGGTCTTAAAATCCCCACAATGCTTTGTGCACGGACCAATTTCCCCAAATCTGTGGCGGAAGATGTAAGGCGGGGGCCTCTCATATGACGCACACCTGCACACTCGCTAGCGTGTTCCACACTTCGTTTTCCGAATGCCAGGAAGTATTCTTGACTCGCTTCTGAAGCAAGATGCTCGGCAGACATGTGCTACCAAGCAAGCGTACTCGCGATTGAGAAACACCCAAAGTGTCACTTCACGAGATAAAATAACGGCTAAAGTTGTATAAGGAACTTTCCAGAACATTTAAAGTTCATGTGACACCCGTGTCACGTTGGGTCCTTAATGATCATATATTACAAATGTGAAGTGTAAGAGTCTGACATTCTGCAGCAGGAAATATGCAGGAAATGTTTACCTTACCTTGGTATGTGTTGAATGTTCAAACGATCATAATGGTGTCTTTTGAGGAAGCACTGTAACTTGCAGGAGCAACTTAAGACAGTTCGTTAAAGTTATAAAGTTTGTGAGGGATTCTGAACTGGATGTCCTAAACAAAACGGTTCAACATACCGAGGATAGCTTTGTGTTTTCTGGCTCAACTAACCCTATCAAACGGTATAGGCGGTCCTGAGACGCTGTTATCAGGTCAGCTGTCAGCCCAGAGAACTCCTCTCAGTCTGGGTGAGGGGCGGGGTTTGCAGCATTTGACCAATCACCAACCGAGCGTCATGTTTCAGAAATTAAGAGTGAACTAGTTAAACATTATACATCCATGAACAAAATAAATCTTCGACTGTGTGAATGCATTATAAACAGATTTCAATTACAGTTATCTTTCAATCTAGCTTTTTATTCATAATATTTTTAAATATTGTTTAAGTTCTTTGGTAAAATGTAAAAAGAAATGTTTGGAGTCAGGCCATCTCTTTTTATGAATATGAAATGTCCCTAAAAATAAAATTAGCTGTACAAAAATAATGAAATCTGTGTCACAAAAACAGGCAACACATATACATGTTTATTCATTATACGCTAAAAAACTACAAATCAAATTGAATAGAAAATCAAATGTATACAATTATTACAAGTGTATGGATACAGCACATTTCAAATAAAAGGCAATTCAAAGTGCTTTACATAAAACATTACAAAGCATTGCGTTTCAGTCATTTAAAAGTCAAGTGAAAACAAACTGAAACAAGCTTTAATAGAATAATAACACAAGTACAAGAATAAAAGTTAGAATGCAGTATAAAAAAATCAATAGTTATTTGATTATAAAAAGCAGCTGCAAAAAGAGAAGTGCAGGGATCTTATCAAACACACTTACTCTATCATCAGAATAACATCTCAGTCTTTCCTGAAACCTGATGTAATGTGTTAGCCATTTACTTCAACAATAAAGTATGAATGGGTACAGAGTCCACATAAACGCAGGACTTTTGGAAAGTATATTGGGATTTTTTTCATGACAGGAGTCATTTAAGTTTATTTACGATATTGCTTCATGGAGTTTAGAAGTAACAATGTTGAGCTGTTTGCCAAAGATCTTATTTTCTGCAATACTAAAAACAAAATGGTCAGGTTTGCCTACACAAATGTGTCATCACTGCACCTTTCTATTCAAAGTGCTTTACAGAAAACATTTAAGCATTAAGATAGAGCAAAAGGTAAGATTTAGTACATTGGTACCCACTCTAAAAGCTGAGCTATCCACATTTTAGGAGAGTTTGGTAACAGAATATGTGTATTTCACACCTGACATCATGTCCAACTTCCGGCCCATCTCAAATCTCCCCTTTCTGTCAAAAATACTTGAACGTGTCATTGCCTCACAACTAAAATCCCACCTCAGCTCCAATTACCTTTTTGAACTATTTCAATCCGGTTTCCGATCAAAACACAGCACCGAAACAGCTCTTCTCAAAATCACAAACGACCTCCTCCTCTCCTTTGACTCCGGCAACCTGAATATCCTCATCCTCCTCGACCTCACCGCAGCATTCGACACCATCAACCACACCATCCTGCTGTCCCTCCTCGAATCATCACTCAACGCCACCGACACTGCACTCTCCTGGCTGAAATCCTACCTCACCGACAGACATCAGTTTATCAACATCAACAACTGCACCTCCTCCATTGCTCCTCTGTCCCAAGGCGTCCCCCAGGGTTCGGTGCTTGGCCCCCTCCTCTTCATCCTCTATATGCTCCCCCTTGGCAAAATCATTCGTCGCCACAACCTTCAATTTCACTGCTACGTCGATGACATGCAACTTTATATCGCAACAAAAACCATCACCCCCACAACACACTCCACTCTCACCAACTGTCTCTCAGAAATAAAAGCATGGATGCAAACAAACTATCTCCAACTGAACAGTGCCAAATCAGACATCATCATCGGCCCCCCATCCCGTACCAAAACCATCCAGAATGTCAACTTCACCATTGACAGCAATACTCTATCCCCCCCCCTCCTCACATCCGCAACCTCGGAGTCATCTTCGACAGTCAGCTCAAATTCAATCACCACATCAATCACATCAATCACATCACCAGGACTGCCTTTTTCCACCTCTAAAACATTGCCCGTCTCCGCACATCACTCTCCTCCTCTGCTGCTGATACCCTGATTCATGCATTAATCACATCACAACTCGACTATAGCATCCTCTACTACGGCATACCATCCAACCTCCTCAATAAACTCCAACATATCCAGAACTCTGCTGCCCGCCTCCTCACCCACACCCGCTCCCGAGACCACATCACTCCCGTCCTCCAGAACCTCCACTGGCTCCCCGTCCGTCAAAGAATCGACTTCAAAGTCCTCCTGATTACTCACAAAGCCCTCAACAACCAGGCTCCCCCCTACCTCACAGACCTGCTGCACCACCCACACCCCTTCCCGCTGCCTTCGCTCATCAGATGCCAACCTCCTATCCATCCCCACCCGCATCAATCACCGGACCTGGGGGGACAGAGCCTTCTCCGTCGCTGCCCCCTCTCTCTGGAACTCACTCCCATAACCCATCAGAGACTGCACTGACCTCACCACCTTCAAAAAAAACCTTTTCTTTTATTAGAATATCATTTTTGTATACAATAGATTACAATTTTTTTTTAAATAACAATAAAAGAAGAAAACAGAGAGAAACAATGTATTAAATAATTTATTTTAAAGATTTTTTCAAATAATAATTATGGGGAAAAAATGTAATGACAAAAATAATGCATAATAAAAAATTAACAAACACAACAAAAAAAACGTTACCAAATATCTTTTAAAAATATATTGTACAAAATACAAATTATTATTACATGTTACTTGTTAGACGCTTTTATCCAAAGTGACTTACATACTCAATACTGTGGGCAATCCCTGTGGGGTGAAGTGTCTTGCCCAGGGACACAACGACATGCTGACTGCAGTCGGGTTTGAACCTGTTCTCCCCTGATCCAAACACCAACGCCTCCCGTTATTAAAAATAACAATTACAAAAAATACAGTTAAAAAAAGGGGACGTAGTTTGTGTTTTGGCCCCTTTGTCATCTACAAAGCTTTTCTGTTTGCTGCTTTAAGAAAGACACACAAACAAAGGACGTTTTATGTTTTCCTTTCCTTTATTATCTTTGTGAGTTTGAGAGATTTTGTATCCATCGGTAAAGGGCCTCCGAGGGAAAACAAATTAAATGGTCATGCCTCAGTAACCAGGTAGATTATGTAGTGGCTCAGAGGTTAGGGCAGCACATCAACAGTATCTCAATCTTCAACAATTACAAAATAGCCATTAAGAATAATGGCCAAAATTAAGAAAATTAATTTTTTTTAAATGCAAAAGTCTGTACTTCGAAAAATGATGTATAAAAGGTCCCATGACATGGCCATTTCTACTGATCATAATTCCATTGTTGAGGTCTACTAGAATAGATTTAGATTGTGCAATGTTCCAAAATCACATTGGTTTCTCATACAGCATCTCTGTATAGTATGTGTATTCACTCTCTGTCCTAAACGGCTTGTTGGAGCTCCTTCCCCCCCTCCCTATGAGCCCACTGTGCTCTGATTGGTCAGCTCGCCCACTATGTTCTGATGAGTCCACCACCGTTACAGCGGAACATCAGTGATTATGTGTTACAATGGCGTTAGCAACCAGAAAATGACACCAGTAATGACAAACAGATGAGAATGCTGCGTGGGGTCTGGGTGCCGTGTTGGCGGGACGTTGCGGGGCTCGCTGCTGCGCCCTTTGAGACTCGAGGAGCGGACAGTGTGAGCTGGATTACTGGTGTCGTTTCCTGGTTGCTGCGTGGGGTCTGCGAGACAGCGAGACACAGCAAAACTCAGCCTGAACTCAGCCTGAGCACACACACACACTCGTAGCCTGGTAAAACAAACAGTAAAATATGCATATCAAGAGTAGAAAGATATCTGTAGGAGCCAAAATGCTTGTTTTGCCATTACTTATTATTTGTATTATTATCTTCATTTCTGTTTTCATCGCGTTTAATTCTTATTGTTTATCACTTCCAGCAATGGTCACGTGGGTGTGGTTTATTGTTATTTAGGTCACCTGTTGGATGCTGGTTTGGGAGGATATGATGTAGGAAGAGGGTGAATTTGCTCTGATACTTTCTGTTGACCGTCAGGTCGGGAGTTGTACATTGTTTGTTTGCGTTTTATTAAACACTATGGACTATAAATGACTTCGGACTCTTATATGGAACGCGTCACAGCAAAGAGCACATTTTAGCCTCTCAGCCAGGGCCGGCCCTGAGCAATTTGCTGCCCAGGAAAGATTTTAGATGGCGCCCCCCCCCAAAATACAGACACTCACTATGACTCGTGCATGCATGCACGTGCACAGTTGTGGCATGATCACCAAAACAGAAAGATATGGACACAAGATGTGTGCAAATGTATTTAGTTTCATATCCATTTGAAAATGATTTAAGTGGGGGGTGGACATAACATCCTCTCGGGGGGTCCGGGGGCATGTTCCCCCGGGAAGATTATTTTTTTTTAATATTGAAGTTAAATGCATCAATCTGGTGCACTTTGAGAGCAAAATTAAGAGATCTATGGATACATCTCTCAACACCCATATGAAACAGAACTGTAAACAGATTTTCTTTTTCTTTATGGATATTTTACAAATCACTCCCCTTTTAAACTCTATTCTTGTTTATTAACTGGTGGATTACGGATATATAGTTGCTGATCGAAAGCTGGAACACAAACCACCTAATACAAAAAAATAATTCAGATCCAGTCGTCATGACTCCACTCCGGAGGGATTCCCCCATCATTTCTTACAGTTTCTCATAAAGGGGGGGTCTCCTGTCCCCGGTACAAACACACTGCCTGAGGAAGGTTAGGTTATGTGTATTTTTTTTGTCATTAACTTTTTTCGGACCACTTATTTATTTATTTTGGTGACGATCAGACCTCCATGCTGCTACTCTGGTTCAAACTGCATCCACCAAACAATATGATTTATCTCGACCTCCCCAAAATAACCAAAATCTGACACGGTGTGAGATGTCTTTTTTAGCTGTTGTTGTCATTTCCTGCGATCTTCTTCATGCAGTCAGTCAAAATGAATGAATGAATGGGCGTTTCTTTGACTATTTATAGGCAAATATGGGCGTTACGTGAAGCCCGCAAAAGCTGCGCTGCATTTCGAGTCGATTGTGATTTATAAAGGGAAACAGGCGTAGGAAGTGCCGTACGCACTTCGCTCGCCGGTACGCAATGTTTTGTGAATCGGAAAATGTCGGAAATGTTCTGTACCTATTTTTTTGCTTTGTACTAAGCAACCTTCCCACGTGAATCCTACGCAAGGCGTTATAAATGAGGCCCCAGGAACTTCCAACTACTGCCCTCTGGATCATTTTCCTATATTCATGTTGCATTGTTGGAGAAGCCTGCATGGGACTTAAGATTTTCATTGCTATATCTACACTGTAGCTAGTGTGCATATGACAATAAAGGTACAAAGGACAATTTGTTCCTCTGGGTTAACTTAATTTATTGCAGATTATAGATTAGGCAAGGCAAGGCAAGGCAAGTTTATTTATATAGCACCTTTCAACACAAGGCAATTCAAGGTGCTTTACAAAAATGAAAGACATTCAGACAAAGACATTTAAAAACAGTCATTAAAAAGAAAAGATAATAAAGGAAACATTAAAAGAAAAAATACATGAATAAAAAATACATGAATAAAAAATACATGAATAAAAAATACATGAATAAAAAATCTGAAATTAAAATCAGAAATGTATTTAGGGCCTAAACCATTCAGTGCTTTATAAACCAGCAGCAGTATTTTGAAATCTATTCTTTGACACACAGGAAGCCAGTGTAAAGACTTCAGAACTGGAGTGATGTGATCCACTTTCTTAGTGTCAGTGAGGACTCGAGCAGCGGCGTTCTGAATCAGCTGCAGCTTTCTAATAGATTTTTTAGTGAGACCTGTAAAGACACCATTGCAGTAGTCCAGTCTACTGAAGATAAAAGCATGGACAAGTTTTTCCAAACCTGCTGTGACATTAGTCTTTTAATCCTAGATATGTTCTTTAGGTGATAGTAGGCTGATTTAGTAATTGTTTTAATGTGACTGTTAAAACTCAGGTCAGAGTCCATGACTACACCTAGATTTCTGGCTTC
The DNA here is from genome assembly GCF_902827165.1 of Trematomus bernacchii. Taxonomy (NCBI): domain Eukaryota; kingdom Metazoa; phylum Chordata; class Actinopteri; order Perciformes; family Nototheniidae; genus Trematomus; species Trematomus bernacchii. The sequence continues at coordinate 1,879,774 of NW_022987767.1, forward strand.
ATCTGTTGTTTTGAACATTGCAGACTGAAGCTCAGCGCTAACTTTTATACGTTCTGCCTTGGCTCCAAAAACCATTACCTCAGTTTTGTCTTTGTTTAGTTGGAGAAAGTTCTGACACATCCAGTCATTGATTTGTTCAATGCACTTACTCAGTGTTTTAATTCGAGAATAGTCTCCTGGTGAAATTGTTATGTACATTTGTGTGTCATCCGGATAGCTATGGTAACTTATTTTGTTGTTTTTCATTATCTGAGCCAGTGGTAGCATGTAGATGTTAAAGAGAAGAGGCCCCAAGATGGAGCCTTGAGGAACCCCACATGTCATATTTGTCAACTCAGATTTGTATTTACCTATAGAAACAAAGTTGTTTCGGTCCTTTAAGTAGGATTCAAACCAATTTAGAACTGTTGATGAAAGTCCCACCTGGTTTTCCAGTCGGTCTAGTAATATGTTGTGGTCCACAATGTCAAACGCAGCACTGAGATCTAATAATACTAACACTGAAGTTCTGCCACTGTCTGTGTTTAAGTGGATGTCATTGAATACCTTATTATAAATAAATAATTTAGGGACAAGGGGGTGAGATTAAATAAGTTATACTTCTTCTCACTCCTTTTCGAACACTAGATGTGGGACTGTTTATGTTGCTAATGCTGTTGTTACGTTCTCTCCAAATCTAGGGTTGCGGTCGAATAGTCCAAAAATCAGCTCCTAAGTTCTAACCCTATCGTCTATTCCTTGACCTCTGAATGAAACGTCACGGGGTTAAGGGATAGTGGATAGGAGAATTCAAAAGGATTTAGGAGAAGAGACTGCGGTACTTTAGAGAATCCGACTGCACTCTCACTATCCGACTTGTTTATGATGCGCCAGCGGACGTCATGAATGTGCGTCTGCTGCTGTGGGGAAACTATGGAAACTACAGTTTTCTATACAGCGGACTACAACATGGATGTTTAATAAGAACGAGGGACTACTGTAAACTCATCTAGAGACTCTGCACCGTGCTCTGATGCTGTTGTTTTATTATGGGCATAGATATGTCTCATAATTATTTGTGTGAACATAAAAATTATTTGTGTGTAAATATGTGATTTGGAAATGTAAAACACAATCCACAAATGCATTTAAAAGATTTGCAAACTCACAAATAAATTTGCAAATGTAAAACGGATCTGCAAATACGCTAAATATGTTCACAAATTAAAAAAAAGATCTGTGAATATCTCTTTAACATTTACAACTTTCGATCAGGCATTTGTGAATCCATTTTGTATTTGTCGACCAAAAATGCGCTTGTGGATCTCAACTCTCTGCTCGTGGATCTCACATTTCTGCTTGTGGATCGTCTTTTTACACACACAGAATTTTGAGACAAACTTTCCTCTGGTCTCAGCTAAAATCTACTCGTGTAACTCGGTTATTTTCGGAAACCACGTGATGGCCTGCTGATGACGACATTTCCGCATGATTTCAAAGTAAGAGCATGATGGCTTGTTTAATGCTCTGTTTTTTTTATTATAATGAACAGCGAAACGTTAGATGCATTCTTTATCACCATCATCATCATCATGTTATGGTGATACAGTTAGTTTGTGTTAGTTTATTGGTTCAATACAGCATATATCGAACACTTTCGTAGGCATTGATGTTGAAGTACAGGCTACGCCACTTCGGGTCCCGGGGGAGCAGCTGGCAGCGAAGCAGCCCAGAGGAAACTCTTTCTTCATTGTTTTTTGTGTATTCAGTCAAAGTTACAAAGCACTTCACATTTTATTAATCGGCCTAATTTTACCTTACCAGTGCAGTAATAAAGTAATCTGTAGAAAGGCACCGTATTTAGGTCAGCCTTCATAGTAAGGCTACATTAAATGTTATAATATTCATCGTGTCCTTTCTACTGTATAGCCTATGCATATATTCCTGTCTATTGCTTTCATTTGTGTTTCATGTTATTATGTTTATACTTGTTTCCACATATTTCACAATTTGGGATGAATGAAGTATCTATCTATGATATCTATCTATCTATCTATCTATCTATCTATCTATCTATCTATCTGTCTGTCTGTCTGTTTATCTATCTATCTATCTATCTATCTATCTATCTGTGATATACATCTATGATATCCATCTATTTATCTGCCTGTCTGTCTGTCTGTCTGTCTTTCTGTCTATATCTATCTGTCTATCTATCTATCTATCCATCTATGATATCCATCTATCTATCTGTCTATCTATCTATCTATGATATCCATCTATGATATCCATCTATTTATCTGTCTGTCTGTCTGTCTGTCTGTCTGTCTATATCTATCTATCTATCTATCTATCTATCTATCTATCTATCTATCTGTCTGTCTGTCTGTCTATATCTATCTATCTATCTGTCTGTCTGTCTATCTATCTATCTATCCATCTATCTGTCTGTCTGTCTGTCTGTCTGTCTGTCTATATCTATCTATCTATCTGTCTGTCTGTCTATCTATCTATCTATCTATCTATCCATCTATCTGTCTGTCTGTCTGTCTGTCTACCTACCTACCTATCTGCCTGCCTACCTACTTACCTACCTACCTACTAGTTGTTTTGTTTGGAAAGGTTGTCATTGTATTGCTCTTTACCAGCACCTGCAGAGTACAGGACTTTACATTGTAAATATTATATCAATCCTATAATATTGGTTTCTAGCATATATAATTTGCAAGTGTTTAAAACAAATGTGGGATACTGATTTCATAAAAAGAAAGACATTCATGATTGTCATATTTTATTATGTAGGATACAGGACTGGACTGTAGTCAAGTAAACTTACTTTACTTATTAGTATTTCCATTTTATGGATTAAGAGGGAATTATTCTCACTTCATTTATGCAACAACTTTATTTAATTTTATGATTAGATTGTTTTGCTTGTATCATCCTTTGCAAATACATAGTCACAATGCTGGAAACAGGGCTGTTTCTCTGAGAAACGTAGATAATCACTTATGAGAATATAATGCATTGGTATACATTAAAGGTGGGGTAGGTCATTTTGGAGAAACCAGCTCGAGTGCGGAGAATTTGAAAATAGACAACCGGAGAAAATCTGCCACTTCCTTACGGCCCCTACACACGGCGGCGTGCGTTGACGCTTCAACGCTTCTGCCCATTCACTTTGAATGGGGTGACGTCACGATTCGCCGAACTGCATTCTGGGAGCAAAGCGTAGCTTTTCTCGCGGTGCTCGCTGCAAAAGTAGTTTGTTTCCGCAAACTCTTGTGTCCTGCAGCAGCTAAAAGTTTTGCAAGCCCCCGTTCGTTTAGTACCTAAAATAATAGACATCGCTTTTTCCAGCTGACAAACCCGACTTTCTGGTCACTTCTTCAATTTTCCAGCCCTTGGGGAGAGACACGGGAGATTCATGTGATTGGTTGTTGGTCGCGTTGCTCGCGTAAACTCCCCAAGCTCAAGACACGCCCACCGCCAAGCGGCAACGCACGCCGCCGTGTGTAGGCTGCGTTACAGAGCCCCTCCTCCAACACACACAAACGCGCACATGACCAATGAGGGCATGAGATAAGTTTGTGCACAGATGGAAGGCTGACAGGCAGGTAGGCCATCCAGTTATTTTAGCCGGGCCGGCTAAAATGATTGGTCGTGCTTTTTACAGTACTACGGCTTCCACAGATGACATTTCTTTATGGATTTTTTGTCAAAGCACTTAAGATATTCATTGCTATCGGGATGTTAAGAGCATTCCATGGAATATAACAAAAAGTGTATCTCGAGCCGGTTTCTCAAACTTACCTACCCCACCTTTAAACTAGCCAACAGTATAAAAAGCACTACAAAGTTTCGTCAATATTAACCATAAACATCTACATTAGTGAAATGACACATACACATTAATGCAGCTAATCAAAACACATACAGAGAACCTTTAAAAGCATAATGAGTACTTCAAATGTAAGTCCATTTTGCTCATAGTACTTACATACCTTTACTTAAGTGACTATAAAGGCAAGACTTTTACTTAAGTCAAGTATCTGAATACTTTGTCTGCTACTGGTAGTCCATGGATCCATTGCTCTTAATTTCCAGTTGTAAAGAGAACCAACCGTAATGTGTTCAAGTAGATGTCCTTTCCAAAGGAATCTGATGGTAACATTGGGTCAATATTAGCATTAAGGTGTTCCATCTGTTGATCACTCAGAGGACTCCGGGTGACAGGAACAACTATTCCTGAGTGTTCCTCACGCAGATGACCACTGGCCTCCCAGTCAATGTAGGGGATCTGTAATCTCTGTGTCACAAAAAACAAAACAGTTTTTAAAAAATATGTATACTTTTCTTCCGCTGTTATGTACCGTTATAATTGTATTGTATATTGTGAAGAATAAAGAAGTATCACTACATTCCTATGCATTTATTCCTCCATGCACATATCCCATACAAATTATGATGTTATTACCTCAACATCATCAGGATCATGAATGGGACTATGCAGTTCTCCCATTGCCCACATCTGATTTGGAGTCATGTTCTGCTCAGTCCTTAAAGGATGGTTGTCCCAGCCATCACGGAACACTTTCAGGCTGTGTTGAAGACGTGGCAGGAACACATAGTGGCAACAGAATAAATGGGTACTGTTGCTGGGATCCAAATGCCCTTCATCCTCCAGTGAGTGCAGGACAATGTAGAAGATGCTGGTGACTGCCATCCAGACATCTCTCCACAACCGTTCAATGCTAGTGTTATACAAAATTAAATAATGGGGTTTAGATTTCAACATTTTCAGCACAGCATGTGGAAAAAAATATAAAAATATTTCAATGTATACAAAAATCAAAAGACATGCCCTACCGTTGATTGTGCACACTTTTGCCTGAAATGAAGCTGCCACTGTTAGGCCCACGCACAGTCAACATGAGCTCCGCCACCCCACAATTCTCCACACCATGGTCTGCTCTCACTCTAAAGAAAAGTAATCTTCATGAAATGTACAAGTTATCATTTCATGTAAAAAGGATTCTAAAAAGCAGGTATTACAAAAACCACCCATTTGATTTTGTTAGAGGAAGGATAGATTAATATTGCTGACTAATCAAGATAACAGGTTAGGTGAATATATTCGACAATACGACATACAGTTCCCCATAACCTCAATCAGTAACCTGTTCTGTGTGATTACGGCATTTGGTTCACCATCTGTCACTTTAAATGTAGGGTTCTGCCACCAGGTGGTGCTACTGTTACCTCACCTCCACTTTAGACATATATTTGTACCTGAGTGGGTATCCAAACTGTTGGACAGACTCTCTGAAGAATGCCAGTGTAGTAGAAGAACAGTTGTCATTTGATGTTCCAAGGTACATGATCTATATCAGGGAGACACAATCAATTCATTTATTTATTTTTAAAGCTGAAAGGAATACTAATAGCGGTCAGATTATTGAAGTCGGAGAGGTTTGGTGTAGTACATAATGTGTGGATTTGCTGTTAACTGGATAAAAACATTAGCATTTCTCATATGTATATAAATGTGTGTGTGTGTGTGTGTGTGTGTGTGTGTGTGTGTGTGTGTATAGATTTTTAAGTATTGTAACACACCTTTCTGGAGAAGCCATCAATGCCTCCAAAAATGACAATGTTGTAACTGTAAAAAGAAAAAAACAATTGAAGCATATGTTTAAATAAATCCCAATATTACTTACAAAAACGTATCCTGACCATAGCAATGGCAAATAAACACAACATTGAATTTCTATAAATACTCACTTCGAACTTACCGGATAAGTTTATGGTTGGTATCTATGTGCACCAGATATTTGGGACACGGTACAGAATATGTGCGTCTTACCACACAACCCAAACGTGTTAGTCTTGACAAAACACCAAGAGTGTCTACACGGTGCATTGATGCCCTGACCCGGTCCCACTGTACTCTGTGTCCTTGTGTGAGAAGAGCCCCTTTCACCAAGCGGTATCCAGAATTAGGCATTGTTGTCTTGATGGTTGACACCATTTCGACAGACAGACAGATGGATATCATAGATGGATAGACAGATAGATGGACAGACAGACAGACAGACAGACAGACAGACAGACAGACAGACAGACAGATAGACAGACAGACAGACAGACAGACAGACAGACAGACAGACAGACAGATAAATAGACAGATATGATAGACAGATATGATAGACAGATATGATAGACAGATAGATACAGATAGACAGAAAGATAGATAGATAGATAGATAGATATCATAGATAGATACTTCATTCATCCCAAATTGTGAAATGTGTGGAAACAAGTATAAACATAATAACATGAAACACAAATGAAAGCAATAGACAGGAATATATGCATATACAGTAGAAAGGACACGATGAATATTATAACATTTAATGTAGCCTTACTATGAAGGCTGACCTAAATACGGTGCTTTTCTACAGATTACTTTATTACTGCACTGGTAAGGTAAAATTAGGCCGATTAATAAAATGTGAAGTGCTTTGTAACTTTGACTGAATACACAAAAAACAATGAAGAAAGAGTTTCCTCTGGGCTGCTTCGCTGCCAGCTGCTCCCCCGGGACCCGAAGTGGCGTAGCCTGTACTTCAACATCAATGCCTACGAAAGTGCTCGATATATGCTGTATTGAACCAATAAACTAACACAAACTAACTGTATCACCATAACATGATGATGATGATGGTGATAAAGAATGCATCTAACGTTTCGCTGTTCATTATAATAAAAAAAACAGAGCATTAAACAAGCCATCATGCTCTTACTTTGAAATCATGCGGAAATGTCGTCATCAGCAGGCCATCACGTGGTTTCCGAAAATAACCGAGTTACACGAGTAGATTTTAGCTGAGACCAGAGGAAAGTTTGTCTCAAAATTCCGTGTGTGTAAAAAGACGATCCACAAGCAGAAATGTGAGATCCACGAGCAGAGAGTTGAGATCCACAAGCGCATTTTTGGTCGACAAATACAAAATGGATTCACAAATGCCTGATCGAAAGTTGTAAATGTTAAAGAGATATTCACAGATCTTTTTTTTATTTGTGAACATATTTAGCGTATTTGCAGATCCGTTTTACATTTGCAAATTTATTTGTGAGTTTGCAAATCTTTTAAATGCATTTGTGGATTGTGTTTTACATTTCCAAATCACATATTTACACACAAATAATTTTTATGTTCACACAAATAATTATGAGACATATCTATGCCCATATATTATGCTTTATGAACGTGGACAACAGAGAAACATATTCTTCATGACCAACGTTGGAATTGAAATAAAAAAGGAAAGTGAAACTTATGCTCGTCACCCTCTCCCTCCGGTCCACATTAATACAAATGATCCCAATACGTATGATTGTATGAAAATATCTTAAAATCAATACAAATGTATTTATTATAAACGTTAGTCCTTAACATTTATCACTGTGTATATCACCATTCAAACATCTTTTAAAAGTTGAACAAACCCCACACAGCTCAGTAAAGACTGTGAAATGTTGACTTTATTTGATCATTTCAGTAAAAACTAACGTTCATATTTCTCTTTTTGATTATAAATTATAATATATGAACGTTCAAAACAAAGCACTTTGGCAACTTACCACATACATTTTAAAATGCTTAATAAGCACCGTAACTTTCATGCTATCATTTCTCGTTCATAATCGGTTGTTTCCGTGAACGGCCTTTCGGTTAGGGAGGTCCAGTGGTTCCTAAGCTAAAGGAGGTTATAAAGGAAGTTTGAAACCTCCTTTCCTTTCATTTAGAGAATTCGAACGGCACTTATCATGGCTGCCACTGAGAGACTTCCGGGTCATTTCACTCCGTTAGGAAGGTTCCTAAACTAAATGGACTATTCGACCGCAACCTAGGGGTACCAAGGGGAGTAACAAAACACAAAGATGACCAGGCATGAGAAAAAAGAGAGGCAACCGATCTCTGAAGTCACGAGCAGGTCTTTTAATGGACAAGAAAGGAACACAGGCTCACCATCCAACTTGCACAGTAAACTAATGTACCGATATCCAGGAGCACATCTCCTATCAATCGACAAAACACAGGTTGTACACATGCAGCCAGAGGAGGAAAAAGGGGAGTGACTGCAGCCTTCCTCAGGTCCTATATGGAGGCCCTGATTGGGGATTGGGAGCACCTGGGGAGAGGCTGCACCTGGGAACAATCAGAGGGATAAAGAGAAAGACACACGCACAAACACTACGGCACGTAACACTGTTGTTGTAAATGTCATTTTTTGTTTTGATTTCTCTTACATGACTATGCACTGCAACATTTGTTTTGTTTTGTAATTATTTATTTTACTGGTTCGAAATAAAATGTATCAATCAATCATGTGTATCCAGTAAAAAAAATGATGAAGGAGGGAGGGACATATAAAAAATGGGTGGACCAAACATGACTATCGTAGGAGTTCAACAAACAAGGAAATCAGTTCTTATCTGACCCAGATGCAAACAGAAGGGGAAAGACACAGATAAAGTGCAGTGAAGACAGAGGACTTGCCTGAGAAAAGAGGCAGAAGATAGGCTACAAACTGAGGAGGGAGCAGAGTCCAAAGTTTGACATCTAGATACAAGGTGTGTGTGGACAGGAGGTGAGGGGACGAGTGTGTTTGCAGAAAGAGATCGGGATGAAGCGACACCATGATAAGTTATCTATCTCTTTGATGATCACTCTCCTCTGTTTGGGGGGCCTGCTGACCACTGCCTTCTGGATCATTTCGGACAACAGGTAAGCCTGTCAGTACTTGTACAAAAATCTAGTATGATTCATCCCACAAAACTAAGGAGCAAAGATACTAGCAGGGAAATCTGTTGCATTTTGACAATGCTGGCAATCAGTTACATTTAAATTACATGTACGCCTGATTATAAGCTAAAGAAGCTGTAAAAATGCCGTTAAGACATAAACATTGATTATAGCTCATCACTGAATGAAAAATTATACTGTGGACCAACTTAAACATTTATTGCTAATTCGTTAGAGCTAATTGTTTTTAGTTCACCCCAAATCTTTTTTTATGATTTGGTGGAACTTTAAAATGAAAGGTACAGAAAGTAAAAAATATTGATTCTGTCGGACAGAAATGTACATTCACAAAAAGTAATACGATTATTCATTCTGAAAACAACACACCATGTGTTACTGTGTTATAACTTCATTTTTGCTTTTGGTCTAACCTCATTATTATTATTAGATCAAAGTAAGGTTTTTAATTTGAGTAAAGCATTAAAAGTAACAACATTTTATTTTTAATTATACATTAATATATTTTCTTTAGTTAAAAGCAAAAGCGTTTTATAATCTATATAATACCGTTTTTTTTTTTTTAACATAAACTAATTACATGTACTACTATATCAAAGAAGAATTTTGACTTTCAAACTTAAAACACTTCATTACACTCAGTTCACATACTATCATTAAAGACAGGAATATTCTCCTGAAAAGACCTTAACAAATTATTATTATTTAAACATTAACAAAACTTCGTAGGTGCTATATATCTTTTGAGAGTTTGGTAAATATGCATTTGTAAACATTGGCACATTTTGATATCTGATGCCCCTCTTAAACATAATTTAAAAAAGTCTTCCTAAAGATGTGTTCAAAGGCCCCTTAACCCAAGACAAAAGCAGCTGACATCTGCAGTTCAGTGAGGCAAGACTCCCAGTGGCATCTCTTAGATACATTGGCATCAAGCAAGGTAGTGCTCTTATTTTAGATATGTGATTATAATTTTAATGTGCTGTGCTATTTCTCTCTTGTTTGCTGCACAGCCATCTTGTACCAGGTAGACCACCTTCACCCAAGAAAATCCCCCCTTGGCCCTCTGACCTTTGCAAAGGATGCAGGTGAGAGCAAACACCTTCCATGCTTCTCCTTGAAGGGACCTTTCTGTTAATGCCTTCATCAGATCTAGTTATCACGAGGGGTCACACACCTGACTGTGTGTGTGTGTGTGTGTGTGTGTGTATGTGTGTGTGTGTGTGTGTGTGTGTGTGTGTGTGTGTGTGTGTGTGTGTGTGTGTGTGTGTGTGTGTGTGTGTGTGTGTGTGTGTGTGTGTGTGTGTGTGTGTGTGTGTGTGTGTGTGTGTGTGTGTGTGTGTGTGTGTGTGTGTGTGTGTGTGTGTGAGACAGGGCGCTCATTGAAAAGGTAAGAGAACGCTACTCAAAAACTTGGAAGAAGCAAGAAGATAATTACAGAAACCTCAGGTAATTGTATTTGATTACATTTTGTTTAAAAGGTTTTGGCCAGAATTGCATTAATAGTCCATGCAGGCAAAGATGTGCTGTTTCTCAGGGGAAGAGATACAGTCAGCCAACTTGTGGAACCACGCAAAGTTATGTGATGAGGCCCTCTGTTTCGAGAGCGCCGCCGACGGGCGGCCGGGGTGCTAGTGGAGCGCCGGCTAAACTGTGGCGCGCTTAATTGCGCCGGATTTGCGAATAAGATGAGGCCCCCTCCGCGAGGTGAGGCCCCCTCCGCGAGGTGAGGCCCCACGCAGTCTGCGTGATCTGCGTGTAGGGAAGGGCGGGCCTGCAGTCAGCAATTGTATAAACGCTAAACATTGTCACAGTTTGGGACTATTCAGTGAGTAGGTCTTAAAAGTAGGTAAAAGAAGCGATTTCATTCAACAATTTGCAACTGAATCCATTGGCTTTCTTATGTAATTGAAAAAGTGGCCAAAAATCGTAAGAAATGTAGCATGAGTTAGAGAGTTTGGTAAAACAGAGGGACTGGGATGATTATGGAATAAAAAGAAAGAAAATACGTTTTATATACTGTACAAACTGTGTTAGCTTTCTGTTCAACAAAACTCCTGACTTGGATGTTTTTAACAAAGTCCATGTGTTACCCCAGCTCTCAACTGAGAAGTCAGTGCCAGGGATTTGACAGGGCCATCATTACCCAGGCCAACACTCCAGTGGGATCAAATATTGTGTACGCTGCGGAAAAGAAGAAGAAGACCCTCAAGGTGACTCCAGAGATTTTCAGCACCTTCATAAAGGTATGTAGTTTTTCATTCATTGATAGTATCACAGCATCTTCTGCTTGTTGTCTTTATTGTTCCTTAAAGGGCTCAGAGATTATAAATGATGTGTTTAGTTACATGGTGACTGGTTGATACAAACGACCACCGATCGATGACCACCCTTTCAAAAACACACACACACACACATGCACGCACACACTCACGCACACACACATAATTATGATTTTCTATAAAAAAACAACTCCTGAACAACAACAAAAAGCCCGCATTTTATCCAGTTTGTAGTTTTTAATGTAGCATGTAACGACTGTAAAGTTGGTAGTAAAGTCGTCCCATTTCTTCCATTTCGTTTAGACGAAACCAAAACGAGTAGCGCTTCAACACAATCGGCCATTGTTGTTGTTGTCGGTGTGAGCTGTGAGGGGTTTTAGCCCGGTTTGGCTTTATGAAGCAGGCACGCAAACGGTTACGTCATGACGCAAATGATGACGCAATGACGCAGCACCAGTCGGACTCTGGACGGTGTGAAAAGAGCCGGAGCTAAACCGAAGAACCGGTTCTGAACCTGAAAAGCTCTAGCACGGAGCTTGAACCAGAGTTGCGTTGGTGTGAATGAGGTATAAGTTTCAGGTTTCAGGTTCCAGTATACAGCCCACTGCTCCTGATACTGGGATGGTTTCAATACAGAGGCTACATTTCCCTGTGTGAGATCAGCTGCGACGCCAAATCCGGCCAAGGGGCGTAAAGTTGGGGGCCCAATGGCCCCTTGCACACTTCCAACCCCCCTACTACCTGCGCCCTAGCTCAAACCGCAGCTTCAAACTCTCTGATTTTGATCTCAGATACACTATAGTCAGTCATTTTTGAGAATGGTGCGCTGTTTCAGTACGTTTAAAATCGTAAAAGAATGTAGGAATTCAATAACGCAACTCAAACACCTCAATTGTACATTAAATAAATACTCACACAACACATGTTGATACTGTTGTAGGGCTCTTGCTCATTCACAAACATGATATAATCATATGCATGTTATTGTTCTGTAATACATTTTTTCATTGGTTTTATTTCCAGGAGAATCCATTTCCAAAGAAAAAATGGGACACGTGTGCTGTTGTTGGGAACTCAGGGATTCTGACAAACAGCAGCTGTGGAGAGATGATCGATTCGGCTCAGTTTGTTATCAGGTGAGAAAGCTGTCAAGATCAGAGGACTGAAAGGCTGATTGCGACATAAATCCACAGAATAATTGTAAATAATCATTTCTGACTCGTCTGTTATGCCTAGATGCAACCTACCTTCTTTGGGAAAAGGCTATGAGAAACATGTGGGCACCAAGACTGACCTTGTGACAGCCAACCCAAGCATTATGCTGAAGGAGTGAGTAAATCAATGAGTCTCACTGCACCAATAGAGTGTTCCCTTGGTGTTGTTGCTTGACATCTTTTTATTTTCAGGTTTGGAGATCTAATGGGGCCACGCCGTCCATTTGTGGAGAGTCTACATAGCTACGGCAAATCCATGATGGTTCTTTCCCCGTTCACCTATGCACACACCACTCCGGTGTGCCTGAGGGCAGTATACAGCATTAGGGACTTTGAAAGTCCCATTCAGCCCATGTTCTTCAACCCTGATTACTTCCAGAGTCTGGCCCTCTTCTGGCGCTCCAGAGGCCTAACCAGAGGCCTACTCAGCACCGGCTTAGTGATGGTTAACATAGCGCTGGAACACTGTGCCAACGTGCATCTGTACGGTTTCTGGCCCTTCAGTAATCATCCATTTGAACTCAATGCCGTGAAAAACCACTATTACGATGATAAAAAAGGTAAATGGACTGTCCACTCCATGCCTGCTGAGTTTGACCTGTTGTTGCAGCTGCACAGTCAAGGTGTGCTCAGGCTTCACCTGGGGAACTGTCGACCGGGTAGAAATGAGTTCTCAGGTCCAGAGACAGATGAGACTGGGCATCTGAAGAATCGGGACATTTCCTGGAGGGCTATACCAGAAGGTGCATAGGATATATTGTCACTTACACCAATTAATACATTTGATAAATAATTAGGATCTCAACTTTGATAAATAGTCATTAGTATTGTCATTTTGGCCATAATAATAGTCATAATCATCTTTTACTTTTTCCAGCAAAATTGCAAGGAAATGGTTATTCAAAATATAACTTTCAGTCATGGAAAGGTTTCGATATTTGAAAAGATGTGTGTTTACTGACACATTGTGAGATGTAAAGGAATTTCAGTTAGATACAAATACATAAATATGTAATATTCACTCTGAAATGTTGTGATGGAATAGTATAAAGTTGCATGAAATGGAAATACTCAAGTTCATCAAAATTGTACTTAAAGGTGGGGTAGGTAATTCATTTCAGAAACACTTTTTGTTATATTCCATGGAATGCTCTTAACATCCCGATAGCAATGAATATATTAAATGCTTTGACAATAAATACATACAAAAATGTCATCTGTGGAAGCCGTGGCGCTGTAAAAAGCACGACCAATCATCTGAGCCGGCCCGGCTAAAATAACTGGATGGCCTACCTGCCTGTCAGCTTTCCATCTCGTGCACAAATTGATCTAAATCTTCAAAGTAACTAAAAAAGTGTAAAGAGGCGTGTTCACACCAAGTACTTTTCCCACAGTAGTTCATGAGAACTTTAGTTCATGAGAGCTCTTTTAGTTCTGATGAACTAAAGCAGATCGCGTTCACACCAAAATGAGTTCCTGGGGGTGGATTAGGCAAATGAACCGCTGACGTCACTTCTTCTTCTTCTGCTTTGGGTTTACTGGCAGGCCGCAAACAACTTCACGGCGAGTACAGTAGGTGGCGGTATGCACCTTATAGTTGCAATCCGCCAAAAAACCGAGAGAAAAAGAAGAAGAAAAACCTCCCGCGCCCACTTGCTGTAAATGAGGCGTCTGTTTACCTTCCGACCTCAGACATGAGCTTCGTCTGAGTTATTTAAGTAAACACAAATACAGATCGTCGACCAGTCAAATGCAATAGCAATGCTGATTCGGAAGCGAAGACGGTTAAGAAGGATTGACAAAAGGATTGGACGACGACATGCACGCGCTACACTACGTGTGAAATGAATAAACTGTGCCAGGTGTGTCGTATGCACACTAAATAGGCTCAGCAGCTAACACACCTTTATTATATATCCTCCTGAGAGCAACTGCATCCGTCTGCCATGAACCCTACAGAAACCTACATGTTGGCCCATAGTGGCCTCCATTTGTGTCGTGTAAAATGGGGGAAATCAAAAGTTAGCAAATCCCCATGTCATGTTCATAAAAACATTTAGTTTTAGGTATAAATAATAAAATAATTATTACACTGCTCTGAAACTCACTACACTAACTCCTAAGATGTTCCCTTACTATAATTAATAAAAGATATTGAACTCACAACACTGGTAATAACAAACTTAACCATTTCTCTTTCTATTAATAAATAGTGTTTGTGTTGCACGCCATTTTGAAATACAATGAAATTATCTTTTTGAAAGCCACAATAAATAAAGCTTCGCCAGTTTATAACCGATGAAACATGATGGTATCAGAATAATCACTTACATGTGATGTATAGGATGCTACACAGGTCACTGTAAAGATAAAGTGTCAGAGTAGAAATAAGCAAGCTTAGTTACATGAAATGTAATGAAAACTGTAAGATACAGGCTCCGTTTAATCGCCATGTAGGTTCTCTTTTATTGCACACTCAAGACAATATCAATAACAGCATCACGCTGTCCCAGGTGTGTCGTATGCATGTAAATAGAAGTTAACATTTTCAATATCAAATAAAGTGTCAGTAGTATCAAAACATATATATATATATAATAACAATAGATAGGCTCAGCAGCAGACACCTTAGTGCAAAGTGAAGTGTCAGTATTAATAACAGTGGCATATATATAATCACAATAATACAAAATTAACTGTCCCAGGTGTAGGCAATTTGGGGTGAAGTCTCTTGCCCAGGGACACAACGACATGCTGACTGCAGTGGGGTTTGAACCTGTGCTCCCCTGATCCGAACACCAACGCACCAGACCACTGCACCACCCGCCTCCCAACAAGTCATTGTACAGTTTATCAACGACGACAAGTTTTTCTTTATTTTTTTATTGAAGGCCTGTTGGATTTAATCAGCTCGCTTTGCACTTCCAGAAGCCCAGCCTGAAAAGTATTTTGTTGCTCCACCTGGCGCGCCGCCACCTCCACCTGGCGCGCCGCCGAGTCAGCATGGCGCTGCATCACCATGAGCAGCTGGTCGTCCGATTCCTGGGCCTTGTGTGAATGCAGCAGCCGTTCGTCATGCATCTCCTTGGCATGCAGGTCCTCATTCTCCTTGCTGATCATGGCACGGCAGTCCATCGCCATGATGGTGTCAAGGAAGCTGTCATCCCGTGCCCGCTTTCCTAAGGTGAAATAAGCAAGATACAAGATCAGTTTAATCGCCTAGTAGCTTGTCAACAGAGACAACATTGGACATGGTGCAGGCAGGGACAGTGTACAAAATGCAGGTGTAAAGTAGAAGATAAGATAGGATCAAATAATATCAAATAAAAAATAAATATCAAAGTGCCCTTATTTATTGTTTTGTGCTTAATGTATGCTTGAACTTTGTTTTATAGGGATTAGTGGACATCAGATGTGTAACCTTCTTTCAAGGCCAGAGTAGTTACAGTGTAAGTGGATTGACATCTAACATAACACGGCTGAGTACAATTATAACAATCAATAAAAAAAAGGAAAAATAAATAGAATTTCAATTACATTTCTACTTAAATGTGCAAAGATATTAGAACATCAGTCTTTGTGGCATGCAGGTAATCAACTGTTTAAGCTTTTACCATTAACATGTAGAATGAATGTTGCAAATGATGAAATTATAGCAACTACAATGTATTGTTAGAGGTAGCATTATGTCCAGCTAGCATGCTAATTGCTAACGTTATATTATCGTTTTATCCCGGAGGGGAAAACTAGTTTCTAATCCAGAGAGAAACACCTCGCCTGAAACACACGATTAGTGCCATGAGTTAGTGAAGCAAATTACAGAACATTGCACACTTATTCACAAGTCAAAACGTGTTCATAGCGGGCATGGCTGAGAATAGCTAGCTAGCTAGATGTTGTTAGCCAGCTTGGACCTATGATAACAAGGTCTGCTAACTTTGCTGAGCCACGGAAACTGCATTCAGTAGAAGCTTCTGAATGCGGCGCTTCGCGTCCTCCGAGTAAATCGCCAGAAGCGCCGACACATCCTCATCACTCCACCGCTCCGATGATTTATTTAGTGTTGCTATAATAACTGCTTTCACAAAAGTAATCTCTTCGGGTGCGCTGGCCGAAGCGAGCAAATACAATGGCCGCTTACAAAAAAAAATTCAGAGTCAAACGGGCGTGGTTTGCATTCCGCACAGCCAATCAGATGTATGAACTATTTTCTCCCACGACAGTCCCTGCTCTCTAGCAGGGACTGAAAAGCGGGTCAGATGAACTAATTTGAACTACTTTAGTTCCTGGGGCTTTTTGGTGTGAACGCAAATATATCGTAGTTCTGATTAACTATTGTGGGAAAAGTACTCCGGTGTGAACGCGCCTCTTGGACAATTTGTTCCTCTGGGTTAACTTAACAAGCCTCTTTACTGTCACCTTACGATTCATTGTATTGCATGTGTTAAAAATGGGTGGACCAAAGAGACATGGCGAAGACTAAAGTAGGAATTCAACAAACAAGGATATCAGTTATTATACCCATCTGACCCCGACGCAAATAGAAGGGGAAAGACACAGATAAAGTGCAGTGAAGACAGAGGACTTGCCTGAGAAAAGAGGCAGAAGATAGGTTACAAACTGAGGAGAGAGCAGAGTCCAAAGTTTGACATCTGGGTACAAGGTGTGTGTGGACAGGAGGTGAGGGGACGAGTGTGTTTGCAGAAAGAGATCGGGATGAAGCGACACCATGAGAAGTTATCTATCTCTTTGATGATCACTGTCCTCTGTTTGGGGAGCCTGCTGACCACTGGATCATTGTGGACAACAGGTAAGCATGTCAGTATTGTTCCAACAACCTGTTTTAACTGTTTTTTGTTTGTTTTTCCCCAGGTATGATATATGATATGTTTCTCACATGACACCATGTGTATCTCTGCTTCGATAGCATGATTCATCCCACAACAATATGTAGCAAAGATATTAGTGGGGACAATTTGAATGTAACTGTGTAGTAGAGGTGAAAGATAAAGACTTCTGACATGAATAAAAGACAAGAGTGGTAGACAATGCGGATATAGCATTTGATTAAATAGGAGAGAAATTAAAAAGAAAATTGAATTCTACAAACACTGTGAAAGGCGTGGATAGTGCCAAGGTAACAGTAAATTCTTCTCACAAGGTATCTGCCCTCTGGGTCATTGTGGACAACAGGTAAGCGTGTCTTGTTCCAACAACCTGTTGAATAGGTTTATTGTTTACCCAGTGTTACTTTGTTATACCTATTTCTCCTTTTGGACTGAGTTCATGTTTATTATTAGATCAAAGTAACGTTTTTAATTATACATTAATATCATTTATTTAGTTAAAAGCAAAACCGTTTTATAATGAACATCCATTTATTTTTACCGTAAATAAATTACATTTACTACTATATCAAAGAATTTTGACTTTTAAACTTAAAACGCTTCTTTACACTCAGTTCACATATCAATAAAGACAGGAACATTCTCTTCAAAAGACCTTAACATTTATTGAGATGTCTTTAAAATATGCATCACCTATTCTGTTTTATAATAATTAAACAACTCCCAAAAAACTCCCAACATTTAAAAAAATAAAATTAATGGAGTTATTTTCTTTTGCTGACTATGCATCCTCTTGAACTTTACATTAAACAAATAACCCTTGCATTACACTGTATTTGAATACAAGCTTTAGAACAAAAAACATGCTGTAGTCAAAAGTCTTTCATGTATCCAATACTTAAAGCTTGACACTCAGACTGCATACTCTGCGTGTCATTTTCTTTGGTTCAATCGCCATGAACGTTTTTTTCAGTGCATCTAAGGTGTATTTGAGCTCCCTGGGATAGCTCAAGTTTAGAGCAAAGATGAAGCCCAATAACATGGCACATGCATGTGCAACTGATGGCATCTCACCGAAGACTTCCACACCTTCAACGATGAGTCCGATGTGCTGTGGTGGCAGGAGAGGATCGTGCTCCTCCCTGATGCCAAACACCGCCATTGTACACTGCTCAAGCTCTGTGTCAGATGTATCCTTCTGTGAAACCTGATAAACAAGAAAAGAGAACGTTATTCTAATGTAACCAATGCCTGATGTAGTATAAAGAATATCTTCACAAACAATTCTCTCAATCAAATCTCAATAAAAAAACTTAAATTGAAGTTCTAAAATGTAAAAAAGGTCAGTTTTTCACTAACCACAAGCAAAGCATGTATACACATATTTGTAGCCATCTCCAAAATGTTACAACTGCCAATGGGATTATTAGATTAAGATTAACTATCATTTATATAAATATATATATATATATATATATATAGTATATATTTTAATATTCTGAAAGCCGTTGCGACAACCGACTGATTTTGATCAGCGGGTCCCACATATTCAAGTGCTTGAATCAACAACTCCCTTGTTTTTATTCCAAAGGCCACTCACATTAATTTGCATTTCAGTCGCCAAATCCATATAATGCGTTGTCAAACTTACACTTCCTTCTCCTCAATTTGATCTCCCTGTCCATCTGTGTGTGTGTGTGTGTTCCTAAACATTTTCTCCTCAACAGATATATATATATATATATATACTTGCTAACCCATAGCCCTATACAAAGACCTTATGTGAAACCAATATTACATATGCAACAATTTCAACTTTTCACTAGTCAAACAGAAACAACAAAGTTAGCTCCTTGCATGATACATTTATGAAAATGATCTGGTTAAGCAAGCCTTAAAAAAGTAGCTAACACGCGGCTCATATTTGCTTACACAGCCAAATACTAAGACAGGCAGTAAATTAGTTATCTATCTTGACACTAAATGTACACTGAAAAAACGAATTCACCTTTAAAACAACACAATTTTAAATGGAAATGGAAATACTCAAGTTCATCAAAATTGTACTTAAGTAGAAACTTGAGGAAATGTAGTTAGGTACCTAACATTTTGTGGAAACTCAAATTCTGGTTTTAAAAATGGAAATACAAGAGCAACTTTAGGCAAATAAACGTTTCATCATTAGTATATACACATCTCAAAGCCAAAGGCAAAAGTCCAACTGAGAGTGTGACTCATAATTTAAACATGGACAGAGGTCTAAACAAAGCATTATAAAAGTGAAACTCATTGAGAGGGGTCAGAAATCTCTCCACACCCAGAAAGAATAGACACTTTGGCTGCAGATGAATGTGAAACAATAGACGTGCAGCAAAGTCAGGGGAAACTTACTCATCAGGAACTTCCAACTACTGCCCTCTGGATCATTTCCCTATATATTCATGTTGCATTGTTGGAGAAGCCTGCATGGGACTTAAGATTTTCATTGCCATATCTACACTGTAGCTTGTGTACATATGCCAATAAAGGTACAAAGGACAATATGTTCCTCTGGGTTAACTTAATTTATTGCAGATTATAGATAAGGCAAGGCAAGGCAAGGCAAGGCAAGGCATGGCAAGGCAAGGCAAGGCAAGTTTATTTATATAGCACCTTTCAACACAAGGCAATTCAAGGTGCTTTACAAAAATGAAAGACATTCAGACAAAGGCATTTAAAAACAGTCATTAAAAAGAAAAGATAATAAAGGAAACATTAAAGGGCCCATGTCATGGCCATTTCCACTGATCATAATTCCATTGTTGAGGTATACTAAAATAGATTTATACTGTGCAATTTTCCAAACTCACATTGGTTTCGCAAACAGCATCTCTGTAAAGTATGTGTATTCAGCAGTATTCACTCTCTCCACTAAACGACTCGTTGGAGCTCTTGCCCCCCCCCCTCCCTGTGAGCCTAGTGTGCTCCGATTGGTCAGCTCGGCCACTCTGTTCTGATTAGTCAACCACCAGAGAGGCTCCGCCCATGTCTAACAGTGCTTTTTTCGGCTCGCTCTCAGCGGAACATCAGTCTTATAATGGCGTCGGTTCAGCCGTATATTTTATACGCTAACTAACCGAACTGTACCTACAACTGTTGTTATAGAAGTGTGTGATGGCCCCAGGGCCTTTGTGCAGGTGTGTTGCAGGTCTTACGATGGGGTGGAGCTGAAGAGGGTAATCAGCGCGATCACGGACACCTGGCCGGAGCCGAGGTGCTATTAAGCTCAGCTGCCAGGAGTCACACGGCGGCCCCTGTCTCTCTCCAAAGCGGCTGCAGAAGGACGAACTCGGCGATCCTCTCCCCTCGACCACCTATCTCTGCATTTACCACAATAAATGTGCCGTGGTTTTGTAAACTCGTGTATGT
This sequence comes from Trematomus bernacchii, assembly GCF_902827165.1. Classification (NCBI taxonomy): domain Eukaryota; kingdom Metazoa; phylum Chordata; class Actinopteri; order Perciformes; family Nototheniidae; genus Trematomus; species Trematomus bernacchii. The sequence continues at coordinate 1,900,334 of NW_022987767.1, forward strand.
CTCCTTGTCTTTCCGTTGTGGCCTACGAGCCGGTCATAACAAAGAGTAAGTTATATAAACTACTACTGTTTGATGAGAAATCAAATCATGGTTTGCTATATATGAATGATATGTTATAGGAGCAAATAATTCAGGGAAGAAAGGATAGGCCTACTAAGTATTTCCATTAAACTTTATTTTTAGAAATGTACAAAATGAACATAAATATACATATATACACGGTATATCATCAATTCCTCCCCGTTGTCGGCATCTTGCCTATAGCAGCCGGGGCTTTTTAGGACGATGCATCAGTGTGGTAGTCCCGTCCCCGTCATGTATTGTCCGCCAGGATCTGGCTGGACGAAATCAAATACAAATCACAAAATATTAGAGAAACTTAGTTGTTTTAGATTCGTTAGTAGTAGTTGTGGTAGGAGTCTATCTAATGAACACAGTAAGCTTGCCAGCTAATATGCTAACCTAGCTTTGTTTACTTTGGTAGCTAACACGATATGAACGCTAGCTCGGAGGAACGGCAACTATAATGTAGAGTAATAAAACTACTATGAACAAAAGCTAGTGGTTCATATTAGGCTAGCAATAACGTGTTTATAATTGCAATCTTATACGGGTAGTCTGCTACGTTCGGTCATTCATTGTAACTGGCATGAATACATTGTTTTTGCGCTAGCATGTATAGCTAGCCTCGTTAGCTATACATGCAGTATGTACCTGTACTGTCACAATGTACGGTAAATCACCCGGAGTATTCTGTATGAGTATTCCGTGTGTGACTGCAGACATTCTCCTGCCATGACAAACATGTAAGGCCATCTGCTGACATTGTAGTTGATATATTTAAACGCTAGCAACGTCGTTAGTCCAGTAAGCTGGGCTTGTTTAGTGTAATAAAACCACTATGAACAAAAGCTAGTGATTCATATTAGGCTAGCAAGAATGTGTTTACAATAGCAATCTTATACGGGTAGTCTGCTACATTCATTGTAGCTGGCATAAAAAAAAATAATTCCCGAGCAAACCCATGTCTAGCTCCATTGGTTAGCTCGGTAGCATACACGCTACGCCAGCTATAATGTAATTACGTTTCGCGACTGACCGTACGGCAAATCACCCGGAGTATACTGTCTATGAGTATTTCGTGTGTGAATGCAGACATTCTCCTGCTATGAGATACATGTACTGTATGCAAGGCCATCTGCTGATATTAGAGTTGATATATGGAAACGCTAGCAACTTAGTTAGCACAGTTAGCACTCTGTCAATGGCTTAGCAGTCCGACACAGTTTATACATTTAAACAGTCTTGTTTGATAAATACACAAATAACAATGCAAACTTACAGGTTGTGTACCCAAATCTTCCCCTGCTCCAAACGGTCCAAACAAACTAGGAATAGCATCGTCCTTCAGTTTCAAATGCTGTGCATATCCGGCCTCAAACTGGGCAATGTTTTGGAAGCTTTCGTCTGTGAAATGCCGCGCACACAGTAACGTTTTTCGAACCTCTGAAGGAACAGTGTTAAAAAGAAATTTCAACCACTGACTTCGTCGTGGTTCTTCCGTCGGTAGGACAAACAGCTCAGATATCTCCTCACATTTCAGGAAACAGGTCCTTGGCATTGGCATGACTGGATCGATTGTGAACTGAACCAGAGCTTCCAACAGTAAATGTTAGGCTGGCAGAGGGTGCGGCCAGCGCCGCTGGGTGTGACCATAGCTCTTCCGGATTGGTCCATTTTGTTCCGGGTACCGCATGACATCATGCCGTACCCGGAACTAAATGGAAGACTCAAATGGGCAGTGACGTATCTCCAACGAGGCGTTTTGGGGAGGTATTTTCTGTGTTAGAGTTTTACTCGCTACAGGGTGTACTTTAAGGGTTTTGACTCTGCACACCGTTTACATGCATAAAAACCTTCATAACACATAAGGGGACGGGTAATAACCAGAAAAGCATGACATGGGAGCTTTAAAAGAAAAAATACATGAATAAAAAGTACATGAATAAAAAGTACATGAATAAAAAGTACATGAATAAAAAATCAGAAATTAAAATCAGAAATGTATTTAGGGCCTAAACCATTCAGTGCTTTATAAACCAGCAGCAGTATTTTGAAATCTATTCTTTGACACACAGGAAGCCAGTGTGAAATCAGGAACACATTGTGGGTCAAAGACAGTTATAACTGGGAAATTAGGAACTCATTGTAGGACAGGGAACAAACACAGGAACTTGTTCAAGACACTGTGCCTGACACACAGATGCTCTTAAGGAGCTTGCTCACGACACTGTGTCTCACCCCCAGACATTCTTAAGGTTAGTCATAAGTTGAACAAAGGACATGAATTAAAATACATCATCATGGAACTACTGCATAGTATTCTACCATATTAGGTAACATATAAAGTTTGTTTGCACATCATATAAAGCTTGCACTACATATAGAGTTTGCCATTACATATAAAGTTTAAGTATGCACTTGTATAAAGTTTTCCACTACACTTCAGAACAGGACTGATGTGATCCACTTTATTAGAAGATAGGCTACAAACAGAGGAGAGAGCAGAGTCCAAAGTTTGACATCTAGATACAAGGTGTGTGTGGACAGGAGGTGAGGGGACGAGTGTGTTTGCAGAAAGAGATCGGGATGAAGCGACACCATGAGAAGTTATCTATCTCTTTGATGATCACTCTCTTCTGTTTGGGGAGCCTGCTGACCACTGCCTTCTGGACCATTTCGGACAACAGGTAAGCGTGTCAGTACTTGTACAAAAATCTAGCATGATTCATCCCACAAAACTAAGGAGCAAAGATACTAGCAGGGAAATCTGTTGCATTTTGACAATGTTGGCAATCAGTTCAATTTAAATTACATGTATGCCTGATTATAAGCTAAAGAAGCTGTAAAAATGCCGTTAAGACATAAACATTGATTATAGCTCATCACTGAATTAAAAATTATACTGTGGACCAACTTAAACATTTATTGCTAATTCGTTAGAGCTAATTGTTTTTAGTTCATCCCAAATCTTTTTTTATGATTTGGTGGAAAAGATATTGATTCTATCGGACAGAAATGTAATACGATTATTCATTCTGAAAACAACACACCATGTGTTACTTTGTTATAACTTCATTTTTCCTTTTGGTCTAACCTCATTATTATTATTAGATCAAAGTAAGGTTTTTTATTTGAGTAAAAAGTAACAATATTTTATTTTTAATTATACATTAATATATTTTCTTTAGTTAAAAGCAAAAGCGTTTTATAATCAATACAATACCGTTTTTTTGTGCCTTAAACTAATTACATGTACTACTATATCAAAGAAGAATTTTGACTTTCAAACTTAAAACACTTCATTACACTCAGTTCACATACTATCATTAAAGACAGGAATATTCTCCTGAAAAGACCTTAACAAATTATTATTATTTAAACATTAACAAAACTCTCCTACAACCTTAACCACATAAACATACATGTGCACATGACCTTGTACAATTTGCTTGCTTATCTCTCCATTAAAAATTGAAATACGTAATGCAATAGCCCTCAACTGTCTGACGTTGTTTAAACCAGGCAGCCTTTTAATAAAAGACCAGAATGTGTGCATGTCAACTTGTGTCATTGCTAAACATTAAACATTATGCAACCTAAAACAAATCTCAATATGTAAAACTGGTTCTGCAGCTCTCATTTACAAATCGAGTAAATAGTTTCAACATTTTCATAACGAGAACCAGGATATAACCGGTCATTAAATTCAGCGGTCTGTCAGATGTTGCACAATAGTTATACCAGATACAGTAAAGAACCTTGCTGACAAGGAAAAAGCTTATAAATCCAGGCCATCACGTCTTTACCTCTTCCACTCCTGATTCCTTTTTTACAACATTTCAGTGAAGAAATTGTCCATTTTGTCCTTTATCACTGCACTATTGATTCAATCACAGCAAAATCAGCATCCCCAAATTAACACTGTCAGATTTGATTTCAACACTTTGACAGTGTCTATATGGGTCCACACCACATAGAGTTAATTTAACTCTTTTGAGTTGGTTTCTTAACACTATTCAGAGTAATTATTAACTCTATTTGGAGTTCAAATGTAACTCTTCGTAACACTAACCAGTGTTAGTTTTTCTCAACGCTTGCATGGTGTTAAATATTAACTCTATCACATAATAGTTTATTAACTACGAAAGTGTTACTCATATCTAAGATAAGATAAGATAAAATGGACCTTTGTTAATCCCTGTGGGGAAATTCAGATGTACAAAGTAGCAACAGGATAAGCGTGAAAAAACAGGACAGCAAAGATTCACACAGATTAATCAAATCAAAAATGAAATCAAGAAAAAAATAAAAAATAAAAAATAAAAAATAAATAATAATGATAATAATAATAAAAGACCTATCTGTGACCTCATCCAACGACACACCCCCACCCGTCGCCTCAGGTCTGCTGAAGCTAACCTACTGCAGCCCATCAGGACAAAGCTCCGGACCTGGGGTGACAGGGCCTTCGCTGCAGCCCCCCCCACACTCTGGAACTCCCTCCCCAGCCACGTCAGATCCGCCAACACTCTCACATCATTCAAACAATCCCTCAAAACTCACCTTTTCACTCTTGCCTTCAACTCCTAATCAACTAACCCCTTGCCCTTTTTCCACTATAGCTTAGCACTTCTTACTTTTGTTGTTATTCTGTTTTACTTGCTTGTAAGCGCTTTGAGCACCAGGAAAAGCGCTTTATAAATGTAATGTATTATTATTATTATTATTATTATATGTTAACACTTTAAGGTGTAAATAAAGCTCTAATAAAGTATAACAATAACTAAAAAATAAAGTAGGCTAAAGTTGTTTGAAACAAGATTTCTTTTTCAAACATTCGCACCACAAAAGCATTTTAAAATACATTTCAAAATACACAGCAATATGGAACAATGTATGCTCTCTCATTTTCCGTACAGTATTGCCTATCAAAGGGTCTAACAGGTGAGCTGGTCAATACAAATAACAACATGTTCATTACTTTGGTCCTCTATACAGTAGGCATGAAAGTGATCATCATAGTACAGCGTGTGAACAGTGCAACCAATTATGAAAGCACGCTGCTCGTGAATGATGATTTTGCGTATTTTCATGAACACAGGTAGGTAATGGAATGTTCCAGTGCATATGTATAGATCTATTTGGTATTCAGTGCCATAATTGTTGACCCATCTTGTTGTTGAAACCTCTGAAAATGCATCTAAATGCTACATCTGACACTGATTCTGCACCTTCCAAGCTATTTATTGTTTTAATTTTTAAAGGACCAATCTCAAACCTTTTTAAATAATAGTTTTCATAATAAAAAGCCATTTGCCGCAGGTGTTGCTTAACAAGAGATTTTGTAAGGTCTTTGAATTTTTTTACAGACCTTTTAAAAAAATTATGTTTTGCTTCGAATCGCATACACCACATATGGATAAGAGGGCCAATTTGTGTAATACATATAGGAAACAACACTTTGAACATGTTGTGGTGGTCACAGATCAAATGTTTTAGGTAACTTATCATTCCATCAGTCAGGATAGGGGAGAAAACAATATTAACTATTTGCAACAAAAGGAGCAAAAAGTTCCGATACTTATTTTCTCTTTCAACCACATCGCCAAAGATAAGTGGGGTATTGCGGAGAACACACAATGACTGAATGGCGTTTAAACCTAAGTGCTTGCTGTTGTCATCAAGTTTTAAAGCACTTGGTTTGTTTTTACCTTCCAAGTAACCATAGTTAAAAATCTGTACCCTGTCTGACAGTGCATTCAAAGAGATGCAACCATTCATTTCATTAGGTACTGAAAGAAAAACTTTAGCTCATACTATACAACACCCTCTAACAAATCATGCATTATATCAACTGCAAAATGGTCAGTGCTATGAAAATACTGCAATGAATTGAGCACACAAGATTGGTCTGAGCGTTGCATGGTATGGGTTTGTGGTCCACAACGATGACCAACCTCTGGATTTTCTTCCTTTGCTCACCAATGCAGAGGAGGAAGGGCTGTCTTGCTTCAACTTTCTCCAGGAATGTGGTGAGGCTGGCTCCCTGCTGTAGTTTGAATGACAAATGCATATACATTTACTGTACATATATATATATATATATATATATATATATATATATATATATATAAAAAGTTACTACTTAGCATAACTTACTTATAAGGAGTAAGATTTATTCTTGCAGTCTTATATCAAACTGCAACTGCAACACTTCTTACATACAACCATAGCACACAAAAAAAAATGTTTAGCACAAAAATCTAATGGTAAATACCTTAAGAAATCTTACAAGATGGTTTGCCGCCTGTGCTGAGCTTATCTTGGCAGTTTTTTTATGGCCTCTGGGCGTTGGGGGCAGGAGATGCAATAGCAACAGGAGAGCTGAAATGTCACCACCCAGCCTTGAAAATAAACAGAGGAGAAAGTATTAGAAAACTAGAAAATGCATTTCCTGCAGAAAATGCATGCAAATGCTGTAAACTGTGAACATTTGTGGCTGAATTTAGCTGAAAATGCAGAAAAAGCTGAATATGTTATTAGCTGAATGGTAGCTGCTTTTAGCTACAAAAATGCAGAAAAAGCTTAATATTTAAAAGAAAAGGTTTAAAAAAAACATGTATAGCCTTGATGTCCTGAAATAGCTGAATAATGTAATAGTGTCAGCTTTTCATAAATAGAAACTTCAATGTTCACATCTTTCTAAATGATTCTACTTTTCAATGACCTACAAATAATCCTAATAATAATCCAATAAACTTCCAACTGTTCATATTTGTTGGTCAATTAACAAACCTGTTACAAATGTGTGGTTCAACAAATTTGAGCCTTTGCCACATTTATTTGATCACCATGGAAACCTTTGATCTCTGGACACGTCGTTAGCTCAAATATAAACACCTGTGTCATGGAACGCGATGATGTCATAACTCCAACTGACATGCTCAGAGCAGCAGACTTCAGATAATGGTTAATGGTCCTGCCCTCAACAGCTCTACGTCAATTATGGGGTGTCATATGCCGTTTCCATGGAATCCCTCGCCATAAAACACGATGTCGCTGTAACTCCAATGGACACGGTCCGATCGTCCCCCAAACTTCGCTTGTATATCACCGGTCCATGCCTCAACAGCTTTACGCCAAATCTGAGATCTCACCATAGGCTGTCGCCATGGAAACGCATCCCTCGCCATAAAACACGATGTCGCTGTAGCTCCAATGGACACGGTCCGGTCGTCTCACAATCTTCACCTGTATATCACCTCTCCATGCCTCAACATCTCTACGTCAAATCTGACATCTCACCATATGCCCTTTCCATGGAAACGCATCCCTCGCCATAAAACACGATGTTGTTGTAACGCCTATGAAAAGGGTCAAAACAGCACCACACTTCAGATAATGGTTAACGGTCCAGCCCTCAACAGCTCTACATCAATTATGGGGTTTCATCATATGCCGTTTCCATGGAAACGCATCCCTCGCCATAAAAGACGATTTCGCTATAATTCCGATGAAAATGTTCAAAAAGTGATCAAACTTCCCATGTGTGCTAATAGTCCAGCCGTGAAGACATCTACGGGACAGTTTTGAGATTTCTTCAATTGCCGTTGGCATGGCAACACAATGCTCGCCATGAAACACGGTTTTCTCATAACTTCAGTGAAAATGCTCCAAATGGCCCAAAACTTCACAGGTTTGGTAACGATGCAGCCATCAACGCATCTAAGCGTATTATGGGATGTCATCAAATGTGGTTGGCATGGCGACAAATCATTCAACATCAAGTTAGTTCAAAAGTTTGCAGTTCAAATATTCTGCTGCTTTTCCAAGCCTTTTTACTTTATTTTCTTCTCTCATCTCACATTCAAGCCCCCAGTGTTCATGTATCATTTCAATCTAAATTCTTCACTTTCTTCTTACACATTACATTTCAGCATAGCAGTTTAGCATCAGCTTTTCAGCATAAAGCATTCCCACTAGCAATTTCTTCAGGAATTGCATTCTCTAGTTAGCTGACATTGTCCGTGTCAACAGAAGTGACAGTCCGCACACACACAAGACCGCAATGGCAGAAGCAAAAAAGCCCAACATATATAATTTTAACTCTGAGTGGGAGGATGATTATTTTTTTGTTTATTCCAATTCAAAGTCCATCTGTCTCATCTGCAATGCGAGCGTGGCTTTAAGAAGGGTCATTTAGAGCGGCATTTCAAAACGGTGCACAAACGCTTCGAGACGGAATTCCCTCCTAATTCTGCCCTACGCTCTTCTGTTCGTTGCGTGCATATGTATCAGAGTTAAACATGTGAAAACATAATTATAAGTTTGTGAATGTTTAATTCATAATAAGTTGTGCATTTTAAGAGATGAGATTGTTTCATTTAATATTTTAAGTTTTGTTTCCCGTGGGAACACCGTCCTGTGGCTTTTTTTTACTTCCGGTATGTATTTTCCACCCTCCGCGGACTGGCCATCTGTAGAATCTGGAGAATCACAGAACAGACGGTCGTCAAGGGCCGGCTCGATTCGCTGACGGCCGTCACCGCCCTTCATTTTATATGTTTTTCATCATTGAAGTTGCACCGACAGAGGTCCGCCGTTTCCCCGCAGCGAGGCTCCCCCCCAGTTGACAGTTCGACATGATGGCTTACCTCACTTGTGTCTCTCTACTTGCTAACTAATTTGTCTAAAATGAACTGCCATTATCAATGACTTCAACGGGCTCTGCCACTTATTCAACATGTTCAGCTTGGCTTATCAGACCTCTTTAGATAGTTGATCATCTTGGCAGTGATATACATCTAGTATGTTCAAAGGCTTATCTGCCACATGCTTTAAAGCTGAAGTACTTCCAAATGAGGGTATACAAAGAACTGTGAAAACAGAAAGATTTCCTTATCAAAAAGGTTTGTAGGTGCTATATATTTTTTTGAGAGTTTGGTAAATATGTATTTGTAAACATTGGCACATTTTGAGATCTGATCCCCCTCTTAAAAATAATTTAAAAAAAGTCTTCCTAAAGATGTGTTCAAAGGCCCCTTAACCCAAGACAAAAGCAGCTGACATCTGCAGTTCAGTGAGGCAAGACTCCCAGTGGCATCTCTTAGATACATTGGCATCAAGCAAGGTAGTGCTCTTATTTTAGCGTCCTTTTATTGCAAAAATAACTCTCACACTCAGAGGTTTCTGAAATATTTTACACTGGACATACTGATTTTTAAATATATAAAATGGTTAAAAACACTGCATGTCTATTTTCCTGAGTAAGATTTTTTTCCTCAGTGTGAGTTGCACTTTTATAATGTTCAACGTTTTGTAAATTAATCCAAAATGTATTTATTTTTTCTTACTTAATGCAATATTTTTTTTTAATTAGAAGTGGTTTCTTATACATGCGGTGCTGAACATGATGATTTTTGTTTTCCATTACAGTATTTGTGGACTTTTGTTTAATTGTTGTTTAATTGTTGTCTAAGGACAGAGGGTGTCGTTTTTTCTCATACTGATATTCTGCACAAACTGTACTGTTGTATTTGCTGTAAAGTGTCTCTACTGTAGGGTATTTTTATTATATGTACAGCACTTTGGCTCGACCAAAAATCGTTTAAAAATGTGCTATATAAATAAAACTTGATTTGATTTGATTTGATTTAGATAAACCACACCTGCCATCATAGAGCTCATTTGCCTTTTGGTGTGCACTATGTATAAATGAATGTGCTATGCTGTTTCTCTCTTGTTTGCTGCACAGCCATCTTGTACCAAGTAGACCACCTTCACCCAAGAAAATCCCCCCTTGGCCCTCTGACCTTTGCAAAGGATGCAGGTGAGAGCAAACACCTTCCATGCTTCTCCTTGAAGGGACCTTTCTGTTAATGCCTTCATCAGATCTAGTTATCACGAGGGGTCACACACCTGACTGTGTTTGTGTGTGTGTGTGTGTGTGTGTGTGTGTGTGTGTGTGTGTGACAGGGCGCTCATTGAAAAAGTAAGAGAACGCTACTCAAAAACTTGGAAGAAGCAAGAAGATAATTACAGAAACCTCAGGTAATTGTATTTGATTACATTTTGTTTAAAAGGTTTTGGCCAGAATTGCATTAATAGTCCATGCAGGCAAAGATTTGCTGTTTCTCAGGGGAAGAGATACAGTCAGCCAACTTGTGGAACCACGCAAAGTTATGTGATGAGGCCCTCTGTTTCGCGAGCGCCGCAGACGGGCGGCCGGGGTGCTAGTGGAGCGCCGGCTAAACTGTGGCGCGCTTAATTGCGCCGGATTTGCGAATAAGATGAGGCCCCCTCCGCGAGGTGAGGCCCCCTCCGCGAGGTGAGGCCCCCTCCGCGAGGTGAGGCCCCCTCCGCGAGGTGAGGCCCCACGCTGTCTGCGTGATCTGCGTGTAGGGAAGGGCGGGCCTGCAGTCAGCAATTGTATAAACGCTAAACATTGTCACAGTTTGGGACTATTCAGTGAGTAGGTCTTAAAAGTAGGTAAAAGAAGCAATTTCATTCAACAATTTGCAACTGAATCCATTGGCTTTCTTATGTAATTGAAAAAGTGGCCAAAAATCGTAAGAAATGTAGCACGAGTTAGAGAGTTTGGTAAAACAGAGAGACTGGGATGATTATGGAATAAAAATCCTTATAAGAAAGAAAATACGTTTTATATACTGTACAAACTGTGTTAGCTTTCTGTTCAACAAAACTCCTGACTTGGATGTTTTTAACAAAGTCCTTGTGTTACCCCAGCTCTCAACTGAGAAGTCAGTGCCAGGGATTTGACAGGGCCATCATTACCCAGGCCAACACTCCAGTGGGATCAAATATTGTGTACGCTGTGGAAAACAAGAAGACCCTCAAGGTGACTCCAGAGATTTTCAGCACCTTCATAAAGGTATGTCGTTTTCATTCATTGATAGTATCACAGCATCTTCTGCTTGTTGTCTTTATTGTTCCTTAAAGGGCTCAGAGATTATAAATGATGTTTAGTTACATGGTGACTGGTTGATACAAACGACCACCGATGACCACCCTTTCAAAAACACACACACACACACATGCACGCACACACTCACGCACACACACAGAATTATGATTTTCTATAATAAAACTGAGATTTTAAGTGAGGACCTCTTAATCTGACGAATGCTAAAAAAAAAACTACAATCCTATTTCAATATACAGCATGACCTGCTTTTAATGATATAATTGCAAATTTGTAAATGTGAAATAATTCTAGTTTTTAGAAAATTGGTACTGACTCGGCTTTTGATTTTCATTCATTCTCAAATTTGTAACTGGCTTCACACCAGAAAAAAGAGCATCCAGTACCCTTTCGAGGACAACACCAGTCTACAAAGTTTGCATTCATTTAGATATCAACTGTCTGATCCATGGAGACAACAACTTTGTCAGGACTAACCGGAATAGTTCAGAAGAAAACAGTCACAGATTCAGAGTAAGTTTCAGGTTTCAGGTTCCAGTATACAGCCCACTGCTCCTGATACTGGGATGGTTTCAATACAGAGGCTATATTTCCCTGTGTGAGATCAGCTGCGACGCCAAATCTGGCCAAGGGGCGTAGAGTTGGGGGCCCAATGGCCCCTTGCACACTTCCAACCCCCCTACTACCTGCGCCCTAGCTCAAACCGCAGCTTCAAACTCTCTGATTTTGATCTCAGATACACTATAGTCAGTCATTTTTGAGAATGGTGCGCTGTTTCAGTACGTTTAAAATCGTAAAAGAATGTAGGAATTCAATAACGCAACTCAAACACCTCAATTGTACATTAAATAAATACTCACACAACACATGTTGATACTGTTGTAGGGGATTTGCAAACACGATCCAGACAAAGATCCCCATGGCTCTTGCTCATTCACAAACATGATATAATCATATGCATGTTATTGTTCTGTAACAAAAAAATGATTTTAAACATTGGTTTTATTTCCAGGAGAATCCATTTCCAAAGAAAAAATGGGACACGTGTGCTGTTGTTGGGAACTCAGGGATTCTGACAAACAGCAGCTGTGGAGAGATGATCGATTCGGCTCAGTTTGTTATCAGGTGAGAAAGCTTCAGAGGACTGAAAGGCTGATTGCGACATAAATCCACAGAATAATTGTAAATAATCATTTCTGACTCGTCTGTTATGCCTAGATGCAACCTACCTTCTTTGGGAAAAGGCTATGAGAAACATGTGGGCACCAAGACTGACCTTGTGACAGCCAACCCAAGCATTATGCTGAAGGAGTGAGTAAATCAATGAGTCTCACTGCACCAATAGAGTGTTCCGTTGGTGTTGTTGCTTGACATCTTTTTATTTTCAGGTTTGGAGATCTAATGGGGCCACGCCGTCCATTTGTGGAGAGTCTACATAGCTACGGCAAATCCATGATGGTTCTTTCCCCCTTCACCTATGCACACACCACTCCGGTGTGCCTGAGGGCAGTATACAGCATTAGGGACTTTGAAAGTCCCATTCAGCCCATGTTCTTCAACCCTGATTACTTCCAGAGTCTGGCCCTCTTCTGGCGCTCCAGAGGCCTAACCAGAGGCCTACTCAGCACCGGCTTAGTGATGGTTAACATAGCGCTGGAACACTGTGCCAACGTGCATCTGTACGGTTTCTGGCCCTTCAGTAATCATCCATTTGAACTCAATGCCGTGAAAAACCACTATTACGATGATAAAAAAGGTAAATGGACTGTCCACTCCATGCCTGCTGAGTTTGACCTGTTGTTGCAGCTGCACAGTCAAGGTGTGCTCAGGCTTCACCTGGGGAACTGTCGACCGGGTAGAAATGAGTTCTCAGGTCCAGAGACAGATGAGACTGGGCATCTGAAGAATCGAGACATTTCCTGGTGGACTGAGGGTTGATCTCAGAATTTGTCTCTAAACTATGCCTTTTCAATCCAATCCACTCACTCTCCCCCCATATTAGTTCCTAGACCCTCTGAGCAGAGGGCTATACCAGAAGGTGCATAGGATATATTGTCACTTACACCAATTAATACATTTGATAAATAATTAGGATCTCAACTTTGATAAATAGTCATTAGTATTGTCATTTTGGCCATAATAATAGTCATAATCATCTTTTACTTTTTCCAGCAAAATTGCAAGGAAATGGTTATTCAAAATATAACTTTCAGTCATGGAAAGGTTTCGATATTTGAAAAGATGTGTGTTTACTGACACATTGTGAGATGTAAAGGAATTTCAGTTAGATACAAATACATAAATATGTAATATTCACTCTGAAATGTTGTGATGGAATAGTATAAAGTTGCATGAAATGGAAATACTCAAGTTCATCAAAATTGTACTTAAAGGTGGGGTAGGTAATTCATTTCAGAAACACTTTTTGTTATATTCCATGGAATGCTCTTAACATCCCGATAGCAATGAATATATTAAATGCTTTGACAATAAATACATACAAAAATGTCATCTGTGGAAGCCGTGGCGCTGTAAAAAGCACGACCAATCATCTGAGCCGGCCCGGCTAAAATAACTGGATGGCCTACCTGCCTGTCAGCTTTCCATCTTGTGCACAAATTGATCTAAATCTTCAAAGTAACTAAAAAAGTGTAAAGAGGCGTGTTCACACCAAGTACTTTTCCCACAGTAGTTCATGAGAACTTTAGTTCATGAGAGCTCTTTTAGTTCTGATGAACTAAAGCAGATCGCGTTCACACCAAAATGAGTTCCTGGGGGTGGATTAGGCAAATGAACCGCTGACGTCACTTCTTCTTCTTCTGCTTTGGGTTTACTGGCAGGCCGCAAACAACTTCACGGCGAGTACAGTAGGTGGCGGTATGCACCTTATAGTTGCAATCCGCCAAAAAAACCGAAAGAAAAAGAAGAAGAAAAACCTCCCGCGCCCACTTGCTGTAAATGAGGCGTCTGTTTACCTTCCGACCTCAGACATGAGCTTCGTCTGAGTTATTTAAGTAAACACAAATACAGATCGTCGACCAGTCAAATGCAATAGCAATGCTGATTCGGAAGCGAAGACGGTTAAGAAGGATTGACAAAAGGATTGGACGACGACATGCACGCGCTACACTACGTGTGAAATGAATAAACTGTGCCAGGTGTGTCGTATGCACACTAAATAGGCTCAGCAGCTAACACACCTTTATTATATATCCTCCTGAGAGCAACTGCATCCGTCTGCCATGAACCCTACAGAAACCTACATGTTGGCCCATAGTGGCCTCCATTTGTGTCGTGTAAAATGGGGGAAATCAAAAGTTAGCAAATCCCCATGTCATGTTCATAAAAACATTTAGTTTTAGGTATAAATAATAAAATAATTATTACACTGCTCTGAAACTCACTACACTAACTCCTAAGATGTTCCCTTACTATAATTAATAAAAAATATTGAACTCACAACACTGGTAATAACAAACTTAACCATTTCTCTTTCTATTAACAAATAGTGTTTGTGTTGCACGCCATTTTGAAATACAATGAAATTATCTTTTTGAAAGCCACAATAAATAAAGCTTCGCCAGTTTATAACCGATGAAACATGATGGTATCAGAATAATCACTTACATGTGATGTATAGGATGCTACACAGGTCACTGTAAAGATAAAGTGTCAGAGTAGAAATAAGCAAGCTTAGTTACATGAAATGTAATGAAAACTGTAAGATACAGGCTCCGTTTAATCGCCATGTAGGTTCTCTTTTATTGCACACTCAAGACAATATCAATAACAGCATCACGCTGTCCCAGGTGTGTCGTATGCATGTAAATAGAAGTTAACATTTTCAATATCAAATAAAGTGTCAGTAGTATCAAAACATATATATATATATAATAACAATAGATAGGCTCAGCAGCAGACACCTTAGTGCAAAGTGAAGTGTCAGTATTAATAACAGTGGCATATATATAATCACAATAATACAAAATTAACTGTCCCAGGTGTAGGCAATTTGGGGTGAAGTGTCTTGCCCAGGGACACAACGACATGCTGACTGCAGTGGGGTTTGAACCTGTGCTCCCCTGATCCGAACACCAACGCACCAGACCACTGCACCACCCGCCTCCCAACAAGTCATTGTACAGTTTATCAACGACGACAAGTTTTTCTTTATTTTTTTATTGAAGGCCTGTTGGATTTAATCAGCTCGCTTTGCACTGCCAGAAGCCCAGCCTGAAAAGTATTTTGTTGCTCCACCTGGCGCGCCGCCACCTCCACCTGGCGCGCCGCCGAGTCAGCATGGCGCTGCATCACCATGAGCAGCTGGTCGTCCGATTCCTGGGCCTTGTGTGAATGCAGCAGCCGTTCGTCATGCATCTCCTTGGCATGCAGGTCCTCATTCTCCTTGCTGATCATGGCACGGCAGTCCATCGCCATGATGGTGTCAAGGAAGCTGTCATCCCGTGCCCGCTTTCCTAAGGTGAAATAAGCAAGATACAAGATCAGTTTAATCGCCTAGTAGCTTGTCAACAGAGACAACATTGGACATGGTGCAGGCAGGGACAGTGTACAAAATGCAGGTGTAAAGTAGAAGATAAGATAGGATCAAATAATATCAAATAAAAAATAAATATCAAAGTGCCCTTATTTATTGTTTTGTGCTTAATGTATGCTTGAACTTTGTTTTATAGGGATTAGTGGACATCAGATGTGTAACCTTCTTTCAAGGCCAGAGTAGTTACAGTGTAAGTGGATTGACATCTAACATAACACGGCTGAGTACAATTATAACAATCAATAAAAAAAAGGAAAAATAAATAGAATTTCAATTACATTTCTACTTAAATGTGCAAAGATATTAGAACATCAGTCTTTGTGGCATGCAGGTAATCAACTGTTTAAGCTTTTACCATTAACATGTAGAATGAATGTTGCAAATGATGAAATTATAGCAACTACAATGTATTGTTAGAGGTAGCATTATGTCCAGCTAGCATGCTAATTGCTAACGTTATATTATCGTTTTATCCCGGAGGGGAAAACTAGTTTCTAATCCAGAGAGAAACACCTCGCCTGAAACACACGATTAGTGCCATGAGTTAGTGAAGCAAATTACAGAACATTGCACACTTATTCACAAGTCAAAACGTGTTCATAGCGGGCATGGCTGAGAATAGCTAGCTAGCTAGATGTTGTTAGCCAGCTTGGACCTATGATAACAAGGTCTGCTAACTTTGCTGAGCCACGGAAACTGCATTCAGTAGAAGCTTCTGAATGCGGCGCTTCGCGTCCTCCGAGTAAATCGCCAGAAGCGCCGACACATCCTCATCACTCCACCGCTCCGATGATTTATTTAGTGTTGCTATAATAACTGCTTTCACAAAAGTAATCTCTTCGGGTGCGCTGGCCGAAGCGAGCAAATACAATGGCCGCTTACAAAAAAAAATTCAGAGTCAAACGGGCGTGGTTTGCATTCCGCACAGCCAATCAGATGTATGAACTATTTTCTCCCACGACAGTCCCTGCTCTCTAGCAGGGACTGAAAAGCGGGTCAGATGAACTAATTTGAACTACTTTAGTTCCTGGGGCTTTTTGGTGTGAACGCAAATATATCGTAGTTCTGATTAACTATTGTGGGAAAAGTACTCCGGTGTGAACCCGCCTCTTGGACAATTTGTTCCTCTGGGTTAACTTAACAAGCCTCTTTACTGTCACCTTACGATTCATTGTATTGCATGTGTTAAAAATGGGTGGACCAAAGAGACATGGCGAAGACTAAAGTAGGAATTCAACAAACAAGGATATCAGTTATTATACCCATCTGACCCCGACGCAAATAGAAGGGGAAAGACACAGATAAAGTGCAGTGAAGACAGAGGACTTGCCTGAGAAAAGAGGCAGAAGATAGGTTACAAACTGAGGAGAGAGCAGAGTCCAAAGTTTGACATCTGGATACAAGGTGTGTGTGGACAGGAGGTGAGGGGACGAGTGTGTTTGAAGAAAGAGATCGGGATGAAGCGACACCATGAGAAGTTATCTATCTCTTTGATGATCACTGTCCTCTGTTTGGGGAGCCTGCTGACCACTGGATCATTGTGGACAACAGGTAAGCGTGTCAGTATTGTTCCAACAACCTGTTTTAACTGTTTTTTGTTTGTTTTTCCCCAGGTATGATATATGATATGTTTCTCACATGACACCATGTGTATCTCTGCTTCGATAGCATGATTCATCCCACAACAATATGTAGCAAAGATATTAGTGGGGACAATTTGAATGTAACTGTGTAGTAGAGGTGAAAGATAAAGACTTCTGACATGAATAAAAGACAAGAGTGGTAGACAATGCGGATATAGCATTTGATTAAATAGGAGAGAAATTAAAAAGAAAATTGAATTCTACAAACACTGTGAAAGGCGTGGATAGTGCCAAGGTAACAGTAAATTCTTCTCACAAGGTATCTGCCCTCTGGGTCATTGTGGACAACAGGTAAGCGTGTCTTGTTCCAACAACCTGTTGAATAGGTTTATTGTTTACCCAGTGTTACTTTGTTATACCTATTTCTCCTTTTGGACTGAGTTCATGTTTATTATTAGATCAAAGTAACGTTTTTAATTATACATTAATATCATTTATTTAGTTAAAAGCAAAACCGTTTTATAATGAACATCCATTTATTTTTACCGTAAATAAATTACATTTACTACTATATCAAAGAATTTTGACTTTTAAACTTAAAACGCTTCTTTACACTCAGTTCACATATCAATAAAGACAGGAACATTCTCTTCAAAAGACCTTAACATTTATTGAGATGTCTTTAAAATATGCATCACCTATTCTGTTTTATAATAATTAAACAACTCCCAAAAAACTCCCAACATTTAAAAAAATAAAATTAATGGAGTTATTTTCTTTTGCTGACTATGCATCCTCTTGAACTTTACATTAAACAAATAACCCTTGCATTACACTGTATTTGAATACAAGCTTTAGAACAAAAAACATGCTGTAGTCAAAAGTCTTTCATGTATCCAATACTTAAAGCTTGACACTCAGACTGCATACTCTGCGTGTCATTTTCTTTGGTTCAATCGCCATGAACGTTTTTTTCAGTGCATCTAAGGTGTATTTGAGCTCCCTGGGATAGCTCAAGTTTAGAGCAAAGATGAAGCCCAATAACATGGCACATGCATGTGCAACTGATGGCATCTCACCGAAGACTTCCACACCTTCAACGATGAGTCCGATGTGCTGTGGTGGCAGGAGAGGATCGTGCTCCTCCCTGATGCCAAACACCGCCATTGTACACTGCTCAAGCTCTGTGTCAGATGTATCCTTCTGTGAAACCTGATAAACAAGAAAAGAGAACGTTATTCTAATGTAACCAATGCCTGATGTAGTATAAAGAATATCTTCACAAACAATTCTCTCAATCAAATCTCAATAAAAAAACTTAAATTGAAGTTCTAAAATGTAAAAAAGGTCAGTTTTTCACTAACCACAAGCAAAGCATGTATACACATATTTGTAGCCATCTCCAAAATGTTACAACTGCCAATGGGATTATTAGATTAAGATTAACTATCATTTATATATATATATATATATATATATATATATATATATATATATATATATATATATATAGTATATATTTTAATATTCTGAAAGCCGTTGCGACAACCGACTGATTTTGATCAGCGGGTCCCACATATTCAAGTGCTTGAATCAACAACTCCCTTGTTTTTATTCCAAAGGCCACTCACATTAATTTGCATTTCAGTCGCCAAATCCATATAATGCGTTGTCAAACTTACACTTCCTTCTCCTCAATTTGATCTCCCTGTCCATCTGTGTGTGTGTGTGTGTTCCTAAACATTTTCTCCTCAACAGATATATATATATATATATACTTGCTAACCCATAGCCCTATACAAAGACCTTATGTGAAACCAATATTACATATGCAACAATTTCAACTTTTCACTAGTCAAACAGAAACAACAAAGTTAGCTCCTTGCATGATACATTTATGAAAATGATCTGGTTAAGCAAGCCTTAAAAAAGTAGCTAACACGCGGCTCATATTTGCTTACACATAGCCAAATACTAAGACAGGCAGTAAATTAGTTATCTATCTTGACACTAAATGTACACTGAAAAAAACGAATTCACCTTTAAAACAACACAATTTTAAATGGAAATGGAAATACTCAAGTTCATCAAAATTGTACTTAAGTAGAAACTTGAGGAAATGCAGTTAGGTACCTAACATTTTGTGGAAACTCAAATTTTGGTTTTAAAAATGGAAATACAAGAGCAACTTTAGGCAAATAAACGTTTCATCATTAGTATATACACATCTCAAAGCCAAAGGCAAAAGTCCAACTGAGAGTGTGACTCATAATTTAAACATGGACAGAGGTCTAAACAAAGCATTATAAAAGTGAAACTCATTGAGAGGGGTCAGAAATCTCTCCACACCCAGAAAGAATAGACACTTTGGCTGCAGATGAATGTGAAACAATAGACGTGCAGCAAAGTCAGGGGAAACTTACTCATCAGGAACTTCCAACTACTGCCCTCTGGATCATTTCCCTATATATTCATGTTGCATTGTTGGAGAAGCCTGCATGGGACTTAAGATTTTCATTGCCATATCTACACTGTAGCTTGTGTACATATGCCAATAAAGGTACAAAGGACAATATGTTCCTCTGGGTTAACTTAATTTATTGCAGATTATAGATAAGGCAAGGCAAGGCAAGGCAAGGCAAGGCATGGCAAGGCAAGGCAAGGCAAGTTTATTTATATAGCACCTTTCAACACAAGGCAATTCAAGGTGCTTTACAAAAATGAAAGACATTCAGACAAAGGCATTTAAAAACAGTCATTAAAAAGAAAAGATAATAAAGGAAACATTAAAGGGCCCATGTCATGGCCATTTCCACTGATCATAATTCCATTGTTGAGGTATACTAAAATAGATTTATACTGTGCAATTTTCCAAACTCACATTGGTTTCGCAAACAGCATCTCTGTAAAGTATGTGTATTCAGCAGTATTCACTCTCTCCACTAAACGACTCGTTGGAGCTCTTGCCCCCCCCCCTCCCTGTGAGCCTAGTGTGCTCCGATTGGTCAGCTCGGCCACTCTGTTCTGATTAGTCAACCACCAGAGAGGCTCCGCCCATGTCTAACAGTGCTTTTTTCGGCTCGCTCTCAGCGGAACATCAGTCTTATAATGGCGTCGGTTCAGCCGTATATTTTATACGCTAACTAACCGAACTGTACCTACAACTGTTGTTATAGAAGAGTGTGATGGCCCCAGGGCCTTTGTGCAGGTGTGTTGCAGGTCTTACGATGGGGTGGAGCTGAAGAGGGTAATCAGCGCGATCACGGACACCTGGCCGGAGCCGAGGTGCTATTAAGCTCAGCTGCCAGGAGTCACACGGCGGCCCCTGTCTCTCTCCAAAGCGGCTGCAGAAGGACGAACTCAGCGATCCTCTCCCCTCGACCACCTATCTCTGCATTTACCACAATAAATGTGCCGTGGTTTTGTAAACTCGTGTATGTCTCCTTGTCTTTCCGTTGTGGCCTACGAGCCGGTCATAACAAAGAGTAAGTTATATAAACTACTACTGTTTGATGAGAAATCAAATCATGGTTTGCTATATATGAATGATATGTTATAGGAGCAAATAATTCAGGGAAGAAAGGATAGGCCTACTAAGTATTTCCATTAAACTTTATTTTTAGAAATGTACAAAATGAACATAAATATACATATATACACGGTATATCATCAATTCCTCCCCGTTGTCGGCATCTTGCCTATAGCAGCCGGGGCTTTTTAGGACGATGCATCAGTGTGGTAGTCCCGTCCCCGTCATGTATTGTCCGCCAGGATCTGGCTGGACGAAATCAAATACAAATCACAAAATATTAGAGAAACTTAGTTGTTTTAGATTCGTTAGTAGTAGTTGTGGTAGGAGTCTATCTAATGAACACAGTAAGCTTGCCAGCTAATATGCTAACCTAGCTTTGTTTACTTTGGTAGCTAACACGATATGAACGCTAGCTCGGAGGAACGGCAACTATAATGTAGAGTAATAAAACTACTATGAACAAAAGCTAGTGGTTCATATTAGGCTAGCAATAACGTGTTTATAATTGCAATCTTATACGGGTAGTCTGCTACGTTCGGTCATTCATTGTAACTGGCATGAATACATTGTTTTTGCGCTAGCATGTATAGCTAGCCTCGTTAGCTATACATGCAGTATGTACCTGTACTGTCACAATGTACGGTAAATCACCCGGAGTATTCTGTATGAGTATTCCGTGTGTGACTGCAGACATTCTCCTGCCATGACAAACATGTAAGGCCATCTGCTGACATTGTAGTTGATATATTTAAACGCTAGCAACGTCGTTAGTCCAGTAAGCTGGGCTTGTTTAGTGTAATAAAACCACTATGAACAAAAGCTAGTGATTCATATTAGGCTAGCAAGAATGTGTTTACAATAGCAATCTTATACGGGTAGTCTGCTACATTCATTGTAGCTGGCATAAAAAAAAATAATTCCCGAGCAAACCCATGTCTAGCTCCATTGGTTAGCTCGGTAGCATACACGCTACGCCAGCTATAATGTAATTACGTTTCGCGACTGACCGTACGGCAAATCACCCGGAGTATACTGTCTATGAGTATTTCGTGTGTGAATGCAGACATTCTCCTGCTATGAGATACATGTACTGTATGCAAGGCCATCTGCTGATATTAGAGTTGATATATGGAAACGCTAGCAACTTAGTTAGCACAGTTAGCACTGTGTCAATGGCTTAGCAGTCCGACACAGTTTATACATTTAAACAGTCTTGTTTGATAAATACACAAATAACAATGCAAACTTACAGGTTGTGTACCCAAATCTTCCCCTGCTCCAAACGGTCCAAACAAACTAGGAATAGCATCGTCCTTCAGTTTCAAATGCTGTGCATATCCGGCCTCAAACTGGGCAATGTTTTGGAAGCTTTCGTCTGTGAAATGCCGCGCACACAGTAACGTTTTTCGAACCTCTGAAGGAACAGTGTTAAAAAGAAATTTCAACCACTGACTTCGTCGCGGTTCTTCCGTCGGTAGGACAAACAGCTCAGATATCTCCTCACATTTCAGGAAACAGGTCCTTGGCATTGGCATGACTGGATCGATTGTGAACTGAACCAGAGCTTCCAACAGTAAATGTTAGGCTGGCAGAGGGTGCGGCCAGCGCCGCTGGGTGTGACCATAGCTCTTCCGGATTGGTCCATTTTGTTCCGGGTACCGCATGACATCATGCCGTACCCGGAACTAAATGGAAGACTCAAATGGGCAGTGACGTATCTCCAACGAGGCGTTTTGGGGAGGTATTTTCTGTGTTAGAGTTTTACTCGCTACAGGGTGTACTTTAAGGGTTTTGACTCTGCACACCGTTTACATGCATAAAAACCTTCATAACACATAAGGGGACGGGTAATAACCAGAAAAGCATGACATGGGAGCTTTAAAAGAAAAAATACATGAATAAAAAGTACATGAATAAAAAATCAGAAATTAAAATCAGAAATGTATTTAGGGCCTAAACCATTCAGTGCTTTATAAACCAGCAGCAGTATTTTGAAATCTATTCTTTGACACACAGGAAGCCAGTGTGAAATCAGGAACACATTGTGGGTCAAAGACAGTTATAACTGGGAAATTAGGAACTCATTGTAGGACAGGGAACAAACACAGGAACTTGTTCAAGACACTGTGCCTGACACACAGATGCTCTTAAGGAGCTTGCTCACGACACTGTGTCTCACCCCCAGACATTCTTAAGGTTAGTCATAAGTTGAACAAAGGACATGAATTAAAATACATCATCATGGAACTACTGCATAGTATTCTACCATATTAGGTAACATATAAAGTTTGTTTGCACATCATATAAAGCTTGCACTACATATAGAGTTTGCCATTACATATAAAGTTTAAGTATGCACTTGTATAAAGTTTTCCACTACACTTCAGAACAGGACTGATGTGATCCACTTTATTAGAAGATAGGCTACAAACAGAGGAGAGAGCAGAGTCCAAAGTTTGACATCTAGATACAAGGTGTGTGTGGACAGGAGGTGAGGGGACGAGTGTGTTTGCAGAAAGAGATCGGGATGAAGCGACACCATGATAAGTTATCTATCTCTTTGATGATCACTCTCTTCTGTTTGGGGAGCCTGCTGACCACTGCCTTCTGGACCATTTCGGACAACAGGTAAGCGTGTCAGTACTTGTACAAAAATCTAGCATGATTCATCCCACAAAACTAAGGAGCAAAGATACTAGCAGGGAAATCTGTTGCATTTTGACAATGTTGGCAATCAGTTCAATTTAAATTACATGTATGCCTGATTATAAGCTAAAGAAGCTGTAAAAATGCCGTTAAGACATAAACATTGATTATAGCTCATCACTGAATTAAAAATTATACTGTGGACCAACTTAAACATTTATTGCTAATTCGTTAGAGCTAATTGTTTTTAGTTCATCCCAAATCTTTTTTTATGATTTGGTGGAAAAGATATTGATTCTATCGGACAGAAATGTAATACGATTATTCATTCTGAAAACAACACACCATGTGTTACTTTGTTATAACTTCATTTTTCCTTTTGGTCTAACCTCATTATTATTATTAGATCAAAGTAAGGTTTTTTATTTGAGTAAAAAGTAACAATATTTTATTTTTAATTATACATTAATATATTTTCTTTAGTTAAAAGCAAAAGCGTTTTATAATCAATACAATACCGTTTTTTTGTGCCTTAAACTAATTACATGTACTACTATATCAAAGAAGAATTTTGACTTTCAAACTTAAAACACTTCATTACACTCAGTTCACATACTATCATTAAAGACAGGAATATTCTCCTGAAAAGACCTTAACAAATTATTATTATTTAAACATTAACAAAACTCTCCTACAACCTTAACCACATAAACATACATGTGCACATGACCTTGTACAATTTGCTTGCTTATCTCTCCATTAAAAATTGAAATACGTAATGCAATAGCCCTCAACTGTCTGACGTTGTTTAAACCAGGCAGCCTTTTAATAAAAGACCAGAATGTGTGCATGTCAACTTGTGTCATTGCTAAACATTAAATATTATACAACCTAAAACAAATCTCAATATGTAAAACTGGTTCTGCAGCTCTCATTTACAAATCGAGTAAATAGTTTCAACATTTTCATAACGAGAACCAGGATATAACCGGTCATTAAATTCAGCGGTCTGTCAGATGTTGCACAATAGTTATACCAGATACAGTAAAGAACCTTGCTGACAAGGAAAAAGCTTATAAATCCAGGCCATCACGTCTTTACCTCTTCCACTCCTGATTCCTTTTTTACAACATTTCAGTGAAGAAATTGTCCATTTTGTCCTTTATCACTGCACTATTGATTCAATCACAGCAAAATCAGCATCCCCAAATTAACACTGTCAGATTTGATTTCAACACTTTGACAGTGTCTATATGGGTCCACACCACATAGAGTTAATTTAACTCTTTTGAGTTGGTTTCTTAACACTATTCAGAGTAATTATTAACTCTATTTGGAGTTCAAATGTAACTCTTCGTAACACTAACCAGTGTTAGTTTTTCTCAACGCTTGCATGGTGTTAAATATTAACTCTATCACATAATAGTTTATTAACTACGAAAGTGTTACTCATATCTAAGATAAGATAAGATAAAATGGACCTTTGTTAATCCCTGTGGGGAAATTCAGATGTACAAAGTAGCAACAGGATAAGCGTGAAAAAACAGGACAGCAAAGATTCACACAGATTAATCAAATCAAAAATGAAATCAAGAAAAAAATAAAAAATAAAAAATAAATAATAATGATAATAATAATAAAAGACCTATCTGTGACCTCATCCAACGACACACCCCCACCCGTCGCCTCAGGTCTGCTGAAGCTAACCTACTGCAGCCCATCAGGACAAAGCTCCGGACCTGGGGTGACAGGGCCTTCGCTGCAGCCCCCCCCCACACTCTGGAACTCCCTCCCCAGCCACGTCAGATCCGCCAACACTCTCACATCATTCAAACAATCCCTCAAAACTCACCTTTTCACTCTTGCCTTCAACTCCTAATCAACTAACCCCTTGCCCTTTTTCCACTATAGCTTAGCACTTCTTACTTTTGTTGTTATTCTGTTTTACTTGCTTGTAAGCGCTTTGAGCACCAGGAAAAGCGCTTTATAAATGTAATGTATTATTATTATTATTATTATATGTTAACACTTTAAGGTGTAAATAAAGCTCTAATAAAGTATAACAATAACTAAAAAATAAAGTAGGCTAAAGTTGTTTGAAA
Organism: Trematomus bernacchii; assembly: GCF_902827165.1. NCBI lineage: Eukaryota > Metazoa > Chordata > Actinopteri > Perciformes > Nototheniidae > Trematomus > Trematomus bernacchii. The sequence goes on from NW_022987767.1 coordinate 1,925,757, forward strand.
CAAGATTTCTTTTTCAAACATTCGCACCACAAAAGCATTTTAAAATACATTTCAAAATACACAGCAATATGGAACAATGTATGCTCTCTCATTTTCCGTACAGTATTGCCTATCAAAGGGTCTAACAGGTGAGCTGGTCAATACAAATAACAACATGTTCATTACTTTGGTCCTCTATACAGTAGGCATGAAAGTGATCATCATAGTACAGCGTGTGAACAGTGCAACCAATTATGAAAGCACGCTGCTCGTGAATGATGATTTTGCGTATTTTCATGAACACAGGTAGGTAATGGAATGTTCCAGTGCATATGTATAGATCTATTTGGTATTCAGTGCCATAATTGTTGACCCATCTTGTTGTTGAAACCTCTGAAAATGCATCTAAATGCTACATCTGACACTGATTCTGCACCTTCCAAGCTATTTATTGTTTTAATTTTTAAAGGACCAATCTCAAACCTTTTTAAATAATAGTTTTCATAATAAAAAGCCATTTGCCGCAGGTAAGAGAGATTTTGTAAGGTCTTTGAATTTTTTTACAGACCTTTTAAAAAAATTATGTTTTGCTTCGAATCGCATACACCACATATGGATAAGAGGGCCAATTTGTGTAATACATATAGGAAACAACACTTTGAACATGTTGTGGTGGTCACAGATCAAATGTTTTAGGTAACTTATCATTCCATCAGTCAGGATAGGGGAGAAAACAATATTAACTATTTGCAACAAAAGGAGCAAAAAGTTCCGATACTTATTTTCTCTTTCAACCACATCGCCAAAGATAAGTGGGGTATTGCGGAGAACACACAATGACTGAATGGCGTTTAAACCTAAGTGCTTGCTGTTGTCATCAAGTTTTAAAGCACTTGGTTTGTTTTTACCTTCCAAGTAACCATAGTTAAAAATCTGTACCCTGTCTGACAGTGCATTCAAAGAGATGCAACCATTCATTTCATTAGGTACTGAAAGAAAAACTTTAGCTCATACTATACAACACCCTCTAACAAATCATGCATTATATCAACTGCAAAATGGTCAGTGCTATGAAAATACTGCAATGAATTGAGCACACAAGATTGGTCTGAGCGTTGCATGGTATGGGTTTGTGGTCCACAACGATGACCAACCTCTGGATTTTCTTCCTTTGCTCACCAATGCAGAGGAGGAAGGGCTGTCTTGCTTCAACTTTCTCCAGGAATGTGGTGAGGCTGGCTCCCTGCTGTAGTTTGAATGACAAATGCATATACATTTACTGTACATATATATATATATATATATATATATATATATATATATATATATATATAAAAAGTTACTACTTAGCATAACTTACTTATAAGGAGTAAGATTTATTCTTGCAGTCTTATATCAAACTGCAACTGCAACACTTCTTACATACAACCATAGCACACAAAAAAAAAATGTTTAGCACAAAAATCTAATGGTAAATACCTTAAGAAATCTTACAAGATGGTTTGCCGCCTGTGCTGAGCTTATCTTGGCAGTTTTTTTATGGCCTCTGGGCGTTGGGGGCAGGAGATGCAATAGCAACAGGAGAGCTGAAATGTCACCACCCAGCCTTGAAAATAAACAGAGGAGAAAGTATTAGAAAACTAGAAAATGCATTTCCTGCAGAAAATGCATGCAAATGCTGTAAACTGTGAACATTTGTGGCTGAATTTAGCTGAAAATGCAGAAAAAGCTGAATATGTTATTAGCTGAATGGTAGCTGCTTTTAGCTACAAAAATGCAGAAAAAGCTTAATATTTAAAAGAAAAGGTTTAAAAAAACATGTATAGCCTTGATGTCCTGAAATAGCTGAATAATGTAATAGTGTCAGCTTTTCATAAATAGAAACTTCAATGTTCACATCTTTCTAAATGATTCTACTTTTCAATGACCTACAAATAATCCTAATAATAATCCAATAAACTTCCAACTGTTCATATTTGTTGGTCAATTAACAAACCTGTTACAAATGTGTGGTTCAACAAATTTGAGCCTTTGCCACATTTATTTGATCACCATGGAAACCTTTGATCTCTGGACACGTCGTTAGCTCAAATATAAACACCTGTGTCATGGAACGCGATGATGTCATAACTCCAACTGACATGCTCAGAGCAGCAGACTTCAGATAATGGTTAATGGTCCTGCCCTCAACAGCTCTACGTCAATTATGGGGTGTCATATGCCGTTTCCATGGAATCCCTCGCCATAAAACACGATGTCGCTGTAACTCCAATGGACACGGTCCGATCGTCCCCCAAACTTCGCTTGTATATCACCGGTCCATGCCTCAACAGCTTTACGCCAAATCTGAGATCTCACCATAGGCTGTCGCCATGGAAACGCATCCCTCGCCATAAAACACGATGTCGCTGTAGCTCCAATGGACACGGTCCGGTCGTCTCACAATCTTCACCTGTATATCACCTCTCCATGCCTCAACATCTCTACGTCAAATCTGACATCTCACCATATGCCCTTTCCATGGAAACGCATCCCTCGCCATAAAACACGATGTTGTTGTAACGCCTATGAAAAGGGTCAAAACAGCACCACACTTCAGATAATGGTTAACGGTCCAGCCCTCAACAGCTCTACATCAATTATGGGGTTTCATCATATGCCGTTTCCATGGAAACGCATCCCTCGCCATAAAAGACGATTTCGCTATAATTCCGATGAAAATGTTCAAAAAGTGATCAAACTTCCCATGTGTGCTAATAGTCCAGCCGTGAAGACATCTACGGGACAGTTTTGAGATTTCTTCAATTGCCGTTGGCATGGCAACACAATGCTCGCCATGAAACACGGTTTTCTCATAACTTCAGTGAAAATGCTCCAAATGGCCCAAAACTTCACAGGTTTGGTAACGATGCAGCCATCAACGCATCTAAGCGTATTATGGGATGTCATCAAATGTGGTTGGCATGGCGACAAATCATTCAACATCAAGTTAGTTCAAAAGTTTGCAGTTCAAATATTCTGCTGCTTTTCCAAGCCTTTTTACTTTATTTTCTTCTCTCATCTCACATTCAAGCCCCCAGTGTTCATGTATCATTTCAATCTAAATTCTTCACTTTCTTCTTACACATTACATTTCAGCATAGCAGTTTAGCATCAGCTTTTCAGCATAAAGCATTCCCACTAGCAATTTCTTCAGGAATTGCATTCTCTAGTTAGCTGACATTGTCCGTGTCAACAGAAGTGACAGTCCGCACACACACAAGACCGCAATGGCAGAAGCAAAAAAGCCCAACATATATAATTTTAACTCTGAGTGGGAGGATGATTATTTTTTTGTTTATTCCAATTCAAAGTCCATCTGTCTCATCTGCAATGCGAGCGTGGCTTTAAGAAGGGTCATTTAGAGCGGCATTTCAAAACGGTGCACAAACGCTTCGAGACGGAATTCCCTCCTAATTCTGCCCTACGCTCTTCTGTTCGTTGCGTGCATATGTATCAGAGTTAAACATGTGAAAACATAATTATAAGTTTGTGAATGTTTAATTCATAATAAGTTGTGCATTTTAAGAGATGAGATTGTTTCATTTAATATTTTAAGTTTTGTTTCCCGTGGGAACACCGTCCCGTGGCTTTTTTTTACTTCCGGTATGTATTTTCCACCCTCCGCGGACTGGCCATCTGTAGAATCTGGAGAATCACAGAACAGACGGTCGTCAAGGGCCGGCTCGATTCGCTGACGGCCGTCACCGCCCTTCATTTTATATGTTTTTCATCATTGAAGTTGCACCGACAGAGGTCCGCCGTTTCCCCGCAGCGAGGCTCCCCCCCAGTTGACAGTTCGACATGATGGCTTACCTCACTTGTGTCTCTCTACTTGCTAACTAATTTGTCTAAAATGAACTGCCATTATCAATGACTTCAACGGGCTCTGCCACTTATTCAACATGTTCAGCTTGGCTTATCAGACCTCTTTAGATAGTTGATCATCTTGGCAGTGATATACATCTAGTATGTTCAAAGGCTTATCTGCCACATGCTTTAAAGCTGAAGTACTTCCAAATGAGGGTATACAAAGAACTGTGAAAACAGAAAGATTTCCTTATCAAAAAGGTTTGTAGGTGCTATATATTTTTTTGAGAGTTTGGTAAATATGTATTTGTAAACATTGGCACATTTTGAGATCTGATCCCCCTCTTAAAAATAATTTAAAAAAGTCTTCCTAAAGATGTGTTCAAAGGCCCCTTAACCCAAGACAAAAGCAGCTGACATCTGCAGTTCAGTGAGGCAAGACTCCCAGTGGCATCTCTTAGATACATTGGCATCAAGCAAGGTAGTGCTCTTATTTTAGCGTCCTTTTATTGCAAAAATAACTCTCACACTCAGAGGTTTCTGAAATATTTTACACTGGACATACTGATTTTTAAATATATAAAATGGTTAAAAACACTGCATGTCTATTTTCCTGAGTAAGATTTTTTTCCTCAGTGTGAGTTGCACTTTTATAATGTTCAACGTTTTGTAAATTAATCCAAAATGTATTTATTTTTTCTTACTTAATGCAATATTTTTTTTTAATTAGAAGTGGTTTCTTATACATGCGGTGCTGAACATGATGATTTTTGTTTTCCATTACAGTATTTGTGGACTTTTGTTTAATTGTTGTTTAATTGTTGTCTAAGGACAGAGGGTGTCGTTTTTTCTCATACTGATATTCTGCACAAACTGTACTGTTGTATTTGCTGTAAAGTGTCTCTACTGTAGGGTATTTTTATTATATGTACAGCACTTTGGCTCGACCAAAAATCGTTTAAAAATGTGCTATATAAATAAAACTTGATTTGATTTGATTTGATTTAGATAAACCACACCTGCCATCATAGAGCTCATTTGCCTTTTGGTGTGCACTATGTATAAATGAATGTGCTATGCTGTTTCTCTCTTGTTTGCTGCACAGCCATCTTGTACCAAGTAGACCACCTTCACCCAAGAAAATCCCCCCTTGGCCCTCTGACCTTTGCAAAGGATGCAGGTGAGAGCAAACACCTTCCATGCTTCTCCTTGAAGGGACCTTTCTGTTAATGCCTTCATCAGATCTAGTTATCACGAGGGGTCACACACCTGACTGTGTTTGTGTGTGTGTGTGTGTGTGTGTGTGTGTGTGTGTGTGTGTGTGTGTGTGTGTGTGTGTGTGTGTGTGTGTGACAGGGCGCTCATTGAAAAAGTAAGAGAACGCTACTCAAAAACTTGGAAGAAGCAAGAAGATAATTACAGAAACCTCAGGTAATTGTATTTGATTACATTTTGTTTAAAAGGTTTTGGCCAGAATTGCATTAATAGTCCATGCAGGCAAAGATTTGCTGTTTCTCAGGGGAAGAGATACAGTCAGCCAACTTGTGGAACCACGCAAAGTTATGTGATGAGGCCCTCTGTTTCGCGAGCGCCGCAGACGGGCGGCCGGGGTGCTAGTGGAGCGCCGGCTAAACTGTGGCACGCTTAATTGCGCCGGATTTGCGAATAAGATGAGGCCCCCTCCGCGAGGTGAGGCCCCCTCCGCGAGGTGAGGCCCCCTCCGCGAGGTGAGGCCCCCTCCGCGAGGTGAGGCCCCACGCTGTCTGCGTGATCTGCGTGTAGGGAAGGGCGGGCCTGCAGTCAGCAATTGTATAAACGCTAAACATTGTCACAGTTTGGGACTATTCAGTGAGTAGGTCTTAAAAGTAGGTAAAAGAAGCGATTTCATTCAACAATTTGCAACTGAATCCATTGGCTTTCTTATGTAATTGAAAAAGTGGCCAAAAATCGTAAGAAATGTAGCACGAGTTAGAGAGTTTGGTAAAACAGAGAGACTGGGATGATTATGGAATAAAAATCCTTATAAGAAAGAAAATACGTTTTATATACTGTACAAACTGTGTTAGCTTTCTGTTCAACAAAACTCCTGACTTGGATGTTTTTAACAAAGTCCTTGTGTTACCCCAGCTCTCAACTGAGAAGTCAGTGCCAGGGATTTGACAGGGCCATCATTACCCAGGCCAACACTCCAGTGGGATCAAATATTGTGTACGCTGTGGAAAACAAGAAGACCCTCAAGGTGACTCCAGAGATTTTCAGCACCTTCATAAAGGTATGTCGTTTTCATTCATTGATAGTATCACAGCATCTTCTGCTTGTTGTCTTTATTGTTCCTTAAAGGGCTCAGAGATTATAAATGATGTTTAGTTACATGGTGACTGGTTGATACAAACGACCACCGATGACCACCCTTTCAAAAACACACACACACACACATGCACGCACACACTCACGCACACACACAGAATTATGATTTTCTATAATAAAACTGAGATTTTAAGTGAGGACCTCTTAATCTGACGAATGCTAAAAAAAAAACTACAATCCTATTTCAATATACAGCATGACCTGCTTTTAATGATATAATTAAGCAATAGCTCACGACAGGCCGTGGTATATGGCCATTATATCACAGTTAAGGGGCGTGGTTCGGCCCGACGCGAAGCGCTGCTTTCTTGTTCCAGTTTGAAAAGCAAACTGCAGGCAGTTTGCTTTTCAGCCCAACTGTATACAGTTTTTCTCAGACGCGGAGGGATACTGACTTGTTGTGAAAAGTAACTTACAATTCTACCCGTGGTATACGCTCAGTATATCACGGCTAAGAACCAATCAGATTGCTTGATTTGGCTTGTCCGTTGCAATAATTGCAAATTTGTAAATGTGAAATAATTCTAGTTTTTAGAAAATTGGTACTGACTCGGCTTTTGATTTTCATTCATTCTCAAATTTGTAACTGGCTTCACACCAGAAAAAAGAGCATCCAGTACCCTTTCGAGGACAACACCAGTCTACAAAGTTTGCATTCATTTAGATATCAACTGTCTGATCCATGGAGACAACAACTTTGTCAGGACTAACCGGAATAGTTCAGAAGAAAACAGTCACAGATTCAGAGTAAGTTTCAGGTTTCAGGTTCCAGTATACAGCCCACTGCTCCTGATACTGGGATGGTTTCAATACAGAGGCTATATTTCCCTGTGTGAGATCAGCTGCGACGCCAAATCTGGCCAAGGGGCGTAGAGTTGGGGGCCCAATGGCCCCTTGCACACTTCCAACCCCCCTACTACCTGCGCCCTAGCTCAAACCGCAGCTTCAAACTCTCTGATTTTGATCTCAGATACACTATAGTCAGTCATTTTTGAGAATGGTGCGCTGTTTCAGTACGTTTAAAATCGTAAAAGAATGTAGGAATTCAATAACGCAACTCAAACACCTCAATTGTACATTAAATAAATACTCACACAACACATGTTGATACTGTTGTAGGGGATTTGCAAACACGATCCAGACAAAGATCCCCATGGCTCTTGCTCATTCACAAACATGATATAATCATATGCATGTTATTGTTCTGTAACAAAAAAATGATTTTAAACATTGGTTTTATTTCCAGGAGAATCCATTTCCAAAGAAAAAATGGGACACGTGTGCTGTTGTTGGGAACTCAGGGATTCTGACAAACAGCAGCTGTGGAGAGATGATCGATTCGGCTCAGTTTGTTATCAGGTGAGAAAGCTTCAGAGGACTGAAAGGCTGATTGCGACATAAATCCACAGAATAATTGTAAATAATCATTTCTGACTCGTCTGTTATGCCTAGATGCAACCTACCTTCTTTGGGAAAAGGCTATGAGAAACATGTGGGCACCAAGACTGACCTTGTGACAGCCAACCCAAGCATTTTGACGAAGGAGTGAGTAAATAAATGAGTCTCACTGCACCAATAGAGTGTTCCCTTGGTGTTGTTGCTTGACATCTTTTTATTTTCAGGTATGGAGATCTAATGGGGCCACGCCGTCCATTTGTGGAGAGTCTACATAGCTACGGCAAATCCATTATGGTTCTTTCCCCCTTCACCAATGCACGCACCACTCCGGTGTGCCTGAGGGCAGTATACAGCATTAGGGACTTTGAAAGTCCCATTCAGCCCATGTTCTTCAACCCTGATTACTTCCAGAGTCTGGCCCTCTTCTGGAGCTCCAGAGGCCTAACCAGAGGCCGACTCAGCACCGGCTTAGTGATGGTTAACATAGCGCTGGAACACTGTGCCAACGTGCATCTGTACGGTTTCTGGCCCTTCAGTAATCATCCATTTGAACTCAATGCCGTGAAAAACCACTATTACGATGATAAAAAAGGTAAATGGACTGTCCACTCCATGCCTGCTGAGTTTGACCTGTTGTTGCAGCTGCACAGTCAAGGTGTGCTCAGGCTTCACCTGGGGAACTGTCGACCGGGTAGAAATTAGTTCCCAGGTCCAGAGACAGATGAGACTGGGCATCTGAAGAATCGGGACATTTCCTGGTGGACTGAGGGTTGATCTCAGAATTTGTCTCTAAACTATGCCTTTTCAATCCAATCCACTCACTCTCCCCCCATATCAGTTCCTAGACCCTCTGAACAGAGGGCTATACCAGAAGGTGCAATAGGATATATTGTCACTTACACCAATTAATACATTTGATAAATAATTAGGATCTCAACTTTGATAAATAGTCATTAGTATTGTCATTTTGGCCATAATAATAGTCATAATCATCTTTTACTTTTTCCAGCAAAATTGCAAGGAAATGGTTATTCAAAATATAACTTTGAGTCATGGAAAGGTTCCGATATTTGAAAAGATGTGTGTTTACTGACACATTGTGAGATGTAAAGGAATTTCAGTTAGATACAAATACATAAATATGTAATATTCACTCTGAAATGTTGTGATGGAATAGTATAAAGTTGCATGAAATGGAAATACTCAAGTTCATTGTTACGGCTGCTGCCTTTCCGGTTGTCTTCTGTCTTATATGTAAATGAGCTGTGCGGGTGCCCTGACGTCATTGGCTGCCATCTCCTGGTCCGCCTCCCAAAGATTGTGATTGGAGCCCGCCGGCCCGACGCACTCCAAATGCAGCACACAGCTGGCGCACACCTGCTGGAGATGACTACAAAGCCAGTGGACTGTGATCACTCTGGAGGCTCTGTGTGAGCGGATGCCTCTCGATAATTGCTCTAGTTTGCGTGTGTAAATCGGTTTAACAGTGGTTAACTTGTGTGGTCTTCGATTAGATTAGTACTGTGTGAGTATTGTGTGACTGTTGTACTTAACTTCAGCTGTGTTTCATTTCAGCTTCCTTATTTTAGTCTGTACCACTTTGACAGTGAGGGTTTTAGTTACTATTTAGTTTATTATCTATTTCTTTGTATGCAAACAGGCTCCTTTTGTTTGTTCCGTAGTTAAGTCGGCGCCCTTTTGGTCCTTTTGTTTGTTCAGGCTGTGTGCCTTCCATTTTGTTTCACCTTGCTATATAATAAAACGACTTATAATTATTACCAATTCCATTCTGGTGTATGTTAATCTCCTCTACCCTAGGGGGACGTAACATTCATCAAAATTGTATTTAAAGGTGGGGTAGGTAATTCACTTCAGAAACACTTTTTGTTATATTCCATGGAATGCTCTTAACATCCCGATAGCAATGAATACATTACATGCTTTGACAATAAACACATACAAAAATGTCATCTGTGGAAGCCGTGGCGCTGTAAAAAGCACGACCAATCATCTGAGCCGGCCCGGCTAAAATAACTGGATGGCCTACCTGCCTGTCAGCCTTCCATCTGTGCACAAGCTTATCTAAATCTTCAAAGTAACAAAAAAAGTGTAAAGGACAATTTGTTCCTCTGGGTTAACTTAAAGGGGACCTATCATGCAAAATGCACTTTTGTACGTCTTTTATACATGAATATGTGTCCCCGGTGTTCCAGGGAACTCACCAAGTGTCAGAAAACACAACCCTCTCTATTTTCCTCCATACCCAAATCTCTAAAAAAGGGGCTGCAACGGATCTGATAAAAACTGATCCAGATTTGAACACTGTCCTGACGTCAGGACGGTGGCGCTACGGCTATTGGGCCAACTCTCCACCTATCAGGGGAATGTGGGGTTGGGCCACGGCCGGCCATTGCCGCTCGAAAGCGCTGGAGACGCTGTAGTACATATGCCAGGCCTGTAAGTGGCGCTGTAGTCTGCCACAAAAGCAGCGAATAAGACTTCCCGCGCATGGTTACCATGGTTACCATGGTTACCATGGTTACCCTTCTGTTTATTCTCAGCTGTGGCTTTTTTTCTCCCTCCCCGAGGCAAGCGTTTGCTCCTGCTGCTTTAATTCAATGCAATCCATCCCGTCGAGGCAAGCACTGTAATTCTCTCCGGTTAGTCCACCAGCAGATGACAAACACCCACCTCTCCGCCTCTTCCAAGGAACAAGGGGACCGTGCGGCAGAGTTTCAGTTAGGTTTTCTTTCGCCGGTCAAAATGTCCGTTAAAGTTGAAATCTTCCGGACAAAATTAGAAAAGTGCCGGTCAAAGGTCTTCTTTGTTATTTATTGAGCTTTAAAACAAATGAATAACGACTCTATATAATAATAGGCTATAATAAAATACGGAGGACGGAGATCTATTTTTCTCCCCCTCTTCTGACTTGATCAGAGCGGCTCCCCTCTCCTGCAGGGGGGCGTGGTCAGCTGCAGCTCACAGAATCAGCCCCCTGCAAAAACAGGGCTGGAGAACAGCAAATAGAGCGAAATGAGGCATGGCTAAAATGCATGATCTGTTTGGTATTTTGAAAACAGAAACGTATAAATATACCCAACCCAGTCTCACATCTAAACGTGTAATAACTACGTTGGTCCACAACTTGGGACGTAGTATTTCTACAAAAACGCCTCTGAAATTGTAGGATCCCTACGTTTTTTTTCACCATTCATTTCCAATGGCTGGCGTTTATGTCACGTGATCTTCAACTTTCTCTCCGCAGAAATAAAAAAACATGGCCGACCTTCGTTTTATTCTCGGTAGAAAATGCCTATTTTAAGGTTAGTTTGGCCATTAAAATGCGTTTTGATGTCATTTGATGCGAGAAATATGAGTTGTTATTTCAGATTATGTGTGCAGTGGATGTACATGATCTTTAGTTTGCTAGTTATTACGAAGAATACTTCAGGAAATTGTGTAAATACAACGTTTTCATTGTTACATTGTTGATGTATTAACATAAACCAATAGGGGAAGTGTAAAACATATACATATATGACGCAAAAATAAAAATGTGTGAACAAAAACAAAATATTTCGAAAATGTAATACAATATATAGGCCACCAAAAAGAGGAATTATTCTTTCATATCTTGCATAAAGGTTGGGTAATATTTGCTGGTTGTTTTATCTGATTTTGGTTGGGATGTGGAAACTAAAATGAAAAACAAACCATGCTTGGTTGTACAACTTACAAATTATTTATCACTTGTATAGAGACTCTTATGACACTACTTCTATTCTATTGTATTTACTTGCACTATTTTATCTGTTTTATTGTGTTGCACTGTTGGAGGAGCCTGTGACCTAAGATTTTAAACGACGTAACTACACTGTAGCTATGTTCGAATGACAATAAAAGCCTTGAATAGTTTTTTTTATTTTGTATTCATCTATTCAATTGTCATACATGCACATCATACATTTGATATACAACAGACACAGTCCAGGGGCAGACATACAAAGCAACAAGACATTACATACGGTAAATAAAGAAAAATACATTTTGATACTTCAGATTAAATATTTTTTAAATATCTAATTTGTTTTGATTGCCTTCTTACTCCTAATATTTTTAATAGTGCTAATATATTGTTTACATTCTTGATAGAAATTTACAAAATGTGGTTTGGAGTCAGCCCATTTCATTTTATGGATATGCAATGTCCCTAAAAATACAATTAACTGCACAAAAACGACAAAATCTGCATCCATACTATCTTCCCTGGAGTACATAAGAATGTCTTTGACCTGGAGTTGAACCTTTTGTCCCGTCTTTTTCCTAATAAAACATTCTACATCATACCACAATATTATACTATACAATAATTCATAAAATAAATGGCCAATAGTCTCTTCTTGTAGATTAGAACATGTCCAGTAATATTCAATATCAAGTCCAAATCGTTGCTTGAATCTTGAAACAACGTCACCGGAAGTCAGCTGTCACCTTAAAGGGTGGTCATTTAAAGATGGCGGAGTGCATGGCCGCACGTTTGGCCGTTCAGGAGGAGCAGATACGGCTCCTCTCGGGAGAAATATCCTCTCTTCGGGACGGACTGAGTCAGGGTCTGGATGCCGGTGCTGGTGCGGAGGTTTCCCCGGAGCTGGAGAGCCTGAGGACGGAGAATGAGAAGCTCCGGTACCGGCTGCTGCACCTCCGGAGGGCTCTGAAGGAGGAGCTGCAGCTGGGGGGGCAGAAACAAGAGAAGGGGGGAAAAGCTCCGGAGAAACACACCAACAAGGAGCAAAACAACAAGGAGAAGCAGAACAACAACCGGGCTGAGAAAAAGGTAGTAATGACATAATTGTAAATACTGCCATCCTGTAATTTACTATATTTGTAATGTTATTATTTATTTATTGATTTGTTTATTCCACACATAAGATAAGATAGTAATTTATTGATGCCAATTTGGGAAATGTTTGTGTTGCAGCAGCATAAAATGACAAGGCATTGTACAATACAAATTAAAAGACAAGAAATAAACAAGAAAGTAGAACATATATGTTACGACCCGCCCCCTACTCCGTGGTAGTGGCTCGTGGGGAGACCCGCAACATAAAAGAAAACACACAAAAAACAGTACTTAGTAGCGATCATTTATTTAATGTACAGCCGCTACTCACACATGCCATCCGGCAAACGAACGAGGTCTGGAGGATTGGCCAAAAGAAACAAAAAGAAGGAGGGGGCCCGAGCCAGCCACGCCACGGGCCGTAGGACCCAGAGCTTCCCTCCCCTGACCAGAAATCAAACCAAAACCCTATGGGAAACAAAATGAAGCCACGAAAACTTGACTACCAGGTCCTCCACATCAAATGACCAGTGGTAATGGGGTCTATAGCTAAAAAAAACAGCAGAGAGATCATCCAAAGAGCAGAGTCTTCCGGCATTCTCCTCCAGTTTCTCCTTATAACACGGCTGAGTGGCATTGGGAACACCTGGGCAGAGGCGGTGCTAGTGAATTGTCCGACCGGCCCACTTCGGTACCGGGAAAACTCCCGGTATTCCCAATGGCCAGTCCGCCCCTGCCAGCCCGTATGCACGAGCTTTCAGGGAGAGTCTCCTTCTTAATGATGCAGCTGGAGATAGAGGCCCAACAGAACATGTACACTTATACTGGTTGTTTTATTTTTTAAAGCGCATGGTGGAAAGGAGCAGGGAGAAGAACATCTTATTTTACCTCCCCCTTCTTACATCTCTGAATTAACACACATGCCTCTCTGTTTGTGGACAGGTGGCAACGGCGGATAACAAAACATGTACACTTGTACTGTTTTATTTATATTTTAAAAGCGCATGGTGGAAAGGAGCAGGGAGAATAATATCTTATTTTACCTGCCCCTTCTTACAAAAAATAACAGTTGCTTACAAATACTGAAACATAAAACCAGAACACAATCAAAAGTCAACTTCATACTGTCTAAATATGCTTTCTTTATACTTTTTCTTAAACATAACATTTTTCGTACAGCCCTTAAAATCATTTGGCAAAGAATTCCACTCGAATGTGACAACCTACCTGGTAATAAGAATCAGAAACAGGTTTATTACCAGGTTGGTTTACACGTACGAGGAATTTGACTAGGTGTCGTGGTGCATACATAAAAATAAAACAACACTGAAAACACAGATAGCCGTTTCTGATTCTGATTCTGAATTCTCAGTTTAATTGTGTGATATTATTCGTGGTAGTGGTGCTGCAGCTTTATGAGTAGTGGGCCTCTGTTGAGTGAAGCCAGAATGAGAAACTATACCCTCTCATTTCCAGAAATAGCTTCCACACTCAGAGTGACACTGTGTGCATGGTTTAAATACGCCACAGCTATATTAATAATAATGTGACTCAGCAGTAATAGTGATGCAATCTTGCTGCAATTCTATTAAAGGGCCCATGTCATGGCCATTTCCACTGATCATAATTACATTGTTGAGGTATACTAAAATAGATTTATACTGTGCAATTTTCCAAACTCACATTGGTTTCGCATACAGCATCTCTGTCAAGCATGTGTATTCAGCAGTATTCACTTTCTCCACTAAACGACTCGTTGGAGCTCTTGCCCCCCCCCTCCCTGTGAGCCTAGTGTGCTCCGATTGGTCAGCTCGGCCACTCGTTCTGATTAGTCAACCACCAGAGAGGCTGCGCCCATGTCTAACAGTGCTTTTCCTGGCTGCTCTCAGCGTAACATCAGTCTTATCATGGCGTCGGTACAGCCGTATATTTTATATACATATATATTTTTAACTGTTGTTATAGAAGAGTGTGACAGCCCCAGGGCCTTTGTCTTACGATGGGGTGGAGCTGAAGAGGCTAATCAGCACGATCACGGACACCTCCGGACAGTCTCTCTCCAAAGCGGCTGCAGGAAGACTAACTCTGCGATCCTCTCAACCACCTATCTCTGCATTTACCACAATAAATGTGCCGTGGTTTTGTAAACTCGTGTATGTCTCCTTGTCTTTCCGTTGTGGCTCATAACAAAGAGTAAGTTATTTTTACCCGTTATAAACTACTACTGTTTGATGAGAAATCAAATCATGGTTTGCTATATATGAATTCAGGGAAGAAAGGATAGGCCTACTAAGTATTTCCATTAAACTTTATTTTTAGAAATGTACAAAATGAACATAAATATACATATATACACACGGTATATCATCCATTCCTCCTCCTCGCATCTTGCCTGCGCACAGTCGGTGCGGTGCCTTTTAGCACGAGGCCTCAGTAGTAGTAGAAGTCATGGATTGTCCGCCAGGATCTGGCTGGACGAAATCAAATGCAAATCACAAAATATTAGAGAAACTTAGTTGTTTTAGATTCGTTAGTAGTAGTTGTGTAATGAACAGCTTGCCTGCTAATATGCTAACCTAGCTTTGTTTACCTTGGTAGCTAACACGATATGAACGTTAGCTTGGAGGAAAGGCAACTATAATGCAGTGTAATAAAACTACTATGAACAAAAGCTAGTGGTTCATATTAGGCTAGCAATAACGTGTTTATAATTGCAATCGTATACGGGTATTCTGCTACCATACAATGTAACTTGCATGAATACATTGTTTTGCGCTAGCATACAGCTAGCCTCGTTAGCTACATGCAGTATATGTACGGTCACAATGTACGGTAAATCACCCGGAGTATACTGTATGAGTATTCCGTGTGTGTGACTGCAGACATTCTCCTGCCATGACAAACATGTAAGGCCATCTGCTGACATTGTAGTTGATATATTTAAACGCTAGCAACGTAGCATCACAAAAATGTTTTTCCGACCAAAACTAGCTCTAGCTCCGTGTGTTAGATCGGTTGCATACACGCTACGCCAGCTATAATGTAATTACGTTTCGCGACTGACCGCACGGCAAATCACCCGGAGTATACTGTCAATAGGTATTTTGTGTGTGAATGCAGACATTCTCCTGCTATGAGATACATGTATGCAAGGCCATCTGCTGATATTAGAGTTGATATATGGAAACTCTAGCAACTTAGTTAGCACAGTTAGCACTGTGTCAATGGCTTAGCAGTCCAACACAGTTTACACATTTAAACAGTCTTGTTTGATAAATACACAAATAACAATGCAAACTTACAGGTTGTATACCCAGATCTTCCCCTGCTCCAAACGGTCCAAACAAGCTGTGCATATCCGGCCTCAAACTGGGCAATGTTTTGGAAGCTTTCGTCTGTGAAATGCCGGTTCTTCGAACCTCTGGAGGAGGAACACGCCGCTGCTGGTGTGGCCATAGCTCTTCGGGATTGGTCCATTTCGTTCCGGGTACCGCATGACATCAGGCGGTACCCGGAAGAATCAAATGGGCAGTGACGTATCTCCAACGAGGAGTTTTGGGGAGGTATTTTCTGTGTTAGAGTTTTACTCGCTACAGGGTGTACTTTGAGGGTTTTGACTCTGCACACCGTTTACATGCATAAAAACCTTCATAACACACAAGGGGACGGGTAATAACCGGAAAAGCATGACATGGGAGCTTTAAACAACAGAGTGAATAGTGAATATATACTTAGGTGAAAGTAGAAATAAATAGAACAAGTTTATTCACAATTGAATTTGTTGTACTCCTCCTTACCAGCTGGAAACTCCAAGAGATTAAGTGAGTTATAATATTACACATATTATTCTAAAATGGGCTTTTCTGAAGAATAAATACCCTTTAACTTCTTATGAGGACTTGTATTTGTAATGGAGTATTTGTACACGGTGCTATTATTACTTATGCCAACAAAAAAATCCACTTCTGTAAAAATGTGCTAAAAGTTATTGTTCTAATTCTGGATTGTTATTTTAACAATGCTAGGATAATAGTATGTTTTTTATGTTAAAAGTAACCAAGTAGTTACAAATTCATGCAATACTTACAACCATAACGTCCCGCTTTGATTCCTGGTTTGGGACCTTTGTTGCATGTTCTCTCTCCCCTATTTTTACTCTGTCATCTGTTAAAGGGGACCTATCATGCAAAATGCACTTTTGTACGTCTTTTATACATGAATATGTGTCCCCGGTGTTCCAGGGAACTCACCAAGTGTCAGAAAACACAACCCTCTCTATTTTCCTCCATACCCAAATCTCTAAAAAAGGGGCTGCAACGGATCTGATAAAAACTGATCCAGATTTGAACACTGTCCTGACGTCAGGACAGTGGCGCTACGGCTATTGGGCCAACTCCACCAATCAGGAGGAGACCGCCACGGCTATTGCCGTTTGAAAGCGCTGGAGACGCTGTAGTACATATGCCAGGCCTGTAGGTGGTGCTGTTCTCACAGAATCAGCCCTTGCAAAAACAGAGCTAACATTTTTCAAATTGAGCAAAATGAGGCATGGCTAAAATGCATGATCTGTTTGGTATTTTGAAAAAAAAAAAGTATAAATATGCCTTATATGGGTATGGTCCTACACTATATTATTCAAATATAGCATGATAGGTCCACTTTAAGTGAATGTAAAGAAAAGTGCAGTATCAAAGAAGTGACTTTCTGTTGGGAAAATAGTGAATGTCCTCTTCCAATATCAGAGTACACATGATAACAAAGGTACCCCAACTGTAGCTGTGTACATGACAGGATGTATGATTACCTAGAAGAGCATCAGGACTGTTTTAGGCATATGATAGCTATGTGATTAACATGATGATTCAGCCTCTATGGAGATAGACATATGATTATTGCTTACGCAGGCCTTAGCTAATCTGAACTAAACACTGCTTTGAACCGGTATTCGTGCATCTTGTGACTGTAACTCCCTCTTGTCCCTGTCAAGGACACTGTTCTGGGAACTATTTGTCCCATGCAGCTTTGGATGCGATGAGTACTTCCATTCTTGCAAGGATAATAAATACATGTATCCTGATATTGAAGATCAAGCCAGTGACGAGTGATATTTTTCTAACACTTTCCATCTCTGAATTAACACACACGCCTCTCTGTTTGTTGACAGGTGGCAACGGCGGATACCAAATCATGTGACGGGAACAACAAGAAGGAGAAGAAGCCGGACAAGGGTCAAGCAAAGGGAGGTGTTGTTAGAGAGGTGATTAAAACAAGATACACTCCTCTGTTCAAACATCAGTATCAACAGGGACACAAATCATTATATTTCAGCTTATCACAAAGATTGTATTCACCATAGTCCCTGTCTTTATCAAAACATAGGAATTATAATGTGAATATTCTCATAGGATGGGGAAACAAGGTGCAACGCTCTGATCTTTTTCTAAATTAGTTTACCAAAGCGTTCTCTCGATGGTGATTGTTTGTTGATTTTCCGCTGCAGCAGAATTCGTTGCCAGGATTCGTTGCAGAGCGCCTCGGTCTGTACGAGCAGCTGAAGAGAGAGAGTGATGCTCTGCTGGAGGAGAGAGCGAAGAACAGTAAACCAATCAGTGTGGAGCTGCCTGACGGAGGAAAGGTGGAGGGAAGAGCCTGGGTCACCACCCCGTACCAGCTGGCCTGTAACATCAGGTCAGTGCTTAATTTAACAGACAGACATACCCACTCATTGTAGCTTCAATTACTGACTGCCAATATGACCAGTATAATAAGTTAATTCATCTAATTATACAAGCAGACATCTTAGAAGGAAACTTGACTCTCTTTGACGTGATTTTTCTCACCAGCATTTCATTTATCAACCGTTCTTAAGAATACATTTTTTCATGAGCCCACTCATACAATTTATACAAAGATGTTGATGTCATAAATTTTTTCTGATTTGGGATTTATTCTTAAGAACAGACACAAACTCAAGAGCACACTTATTCACTTTTTTGCTGCCAAGTTTTTGCATAATAGTTCGTTATTGTGCTTTCTTCACTTTCTCAGCTTTATTATATACATTTAAATACAATAATCCTTTTTTCCTTTTATAATATTTGTTAATATTATTTTACATTTCTTTATTATCAATTCATTCATTTATTATTTAGTCTAGACCAGCGGTTCCCAACCTGTGGGCTGCGGCCCCCTAGTGGTCCGCGAAGGCATTGCAAGTGGGCCGCCAAATAATTAAAAAAAAAAAATTTCTTTTTGTACAGGCTAAAGACACAAACATGGATAGCTATTAACCACACTTATCACATTTTCTTCTATATCCAGCACTAATGTAACATCCATTACCTTGAGTCAGATGAGCAGTTTTAATCTGACCCAGGTGGCTGATACTAGACTTGCTGCATTCACTGCCTGGGTCAGTTACCAAGAGATGTTGGGACAGATTGCAAATGTGAACATGCAGAATGCTTTTTTTGGAAAATTAATTCAGAGATGTATTTGGATCTACTTCCTGCTGGTTCTTGGTTAAATATCTTAAGGGGCTGGGAGTAAGTCCTACATGTGCAAGTCATGGGGACTCGAGTCAAGTCATGTGACTCGAGTCCCCACCTCTGGGCTGTACACACGAAGCAGTTTTTACTGTATCGACTATGCAAGGTGTGTTGAAGGGGCATTTGATGGCTACAGCGCTGATGAAGGTTGCACCCCAATCATAACCAGCTAATCGTACCATTTAACTTTTGGGTGATGTTTTTAACCCTCCTGTTGTCTTCGGGTCAAATCTGATAGATTTACTACTTTCATCAATCGTAACTTTTTTGTTTTACATTCGATTGCATTAAGGCTTTATGATGTCCTTCACATTAGACATTTGAACATATACAATTGCTGATCACCACTTTCATTGAGTTTTGGATGATTTAGTCAACTTTGTAACACCCATGGTTCCCGCCATGAATAAATGGAATTAGTAACCATCTGGATCAGATAAGACACACACACACACACACACACACACACACACACACACACACACACACACACACACACACACACACACACACACACACACACACACACTCTAGATGTGTTCCCCCCCTCTTATGTGCCCAATCCCCCCATGTGAAACACACACACACACACACACACACACAGAACAATTTGACACTTGTCCCGCTCTTATGTGCCCATCCCCCCACATGGATCACACCTGGCACACGCAATACATGTTCAGTGTCTATTCTTTGTATATTTACTGCAGTTGTTCATGTATACCAGTAGTCTGATACAATATGTACAGTTTGAAAGGGTGTTAAATGAAATTTAATGATGATTAATGGTTTTTCTGTTAATGTAATAGCAGTTAAAACAGGACCGGTCAAATTTGACCGCGAACACCAAAGTAAGGGGGGGAACACGAAGACAATAGGAGGGTTAAAGTATGTATTGAAGTAGAAAACCTGTCTAGCTAAATTTTTGGTGCATATCAAAGTTTTCTGAAGCCCTAGTGGCCATAGCTAGCTATTTGACCATTCTTAGAGAAAGTAATAAGCTACAACGCTGCTAATCAGGAAGTACACGTTTGAGGACATTGGGACTGTATTATCATTCATGTAAAGTGAAGGTGTAAAAGTAAGCCAACGTGGTTTGGAAAGATTTGAGAAGAAACAAATGGTTTACAAGAGTATAAATAGTTCTGACATGTGGTACAAATTATTCTACACAAGTTTTATTTTGTATTATGTGATTCATTTCAAGGGCAAATAGGTCATCTTTAAATCATTTCATAACTATCCTTTACTTGTTACAACTTTAAAGTATGCAGCATTGACACAGATTTTATATGTAATATACAAAATATTTATAAAGCAGATTCTTCAAAAACCACTCCTGAATAGACCCAATACGAGTGGATTGTTTTGTCTCCAACGTGAACATTTAAAATACACCAACACATTCAGATATATGTATATATTTTGTTCTTCTTTTTATTTCAAGCTTTTCTTTAGAGAGCACTCCTCTTCAGCCCAGAGTTTGGTGAGCAGCTACTTGATGGTTGAGGGCTCTTCTTCTCTCTGCTCAGATCCAAAGCTCAGATGTGACGTGGACCTCTCAGCTGTTCCAGTTCTTGCTGAAGAGCTGCGTTGTTCCTTCTCTCAAACTGGATCTCCTGGTGGAAATATTCCTGGTTGCTTCTGTAAGCCACTTTGACCTGCTCAAATTCATGGTGGAGCTCCTTCTTCATGGTCCTTTTCATGTTGTTTCGAACCTCAGTGGCAATCTCGAAGGTGTTCATGCTCTCAGGGTCGCAGGTCCTCTTCAGGCTCTCAAATTCATCCCGTATGTCTTTCTCTTTGGTGATGGACAATTCTTTCAGGTTCGTCTGGCGGGCTAGCTTCTGTTTAGCCTCCTCCAGTTACTTGCGTGTTTTCTGTTCCTGGTTCTGGAACCTCTTTGTGAGGCTTTTCTCACGAGCCAGCTGACGTCTAGTCTCCTCCAGTTCTCTGCTGAGCTCCAGCCTGGGGTTAGACTCCCAGCTGTTAGCATTAGCAGGCTGGCGAATGAACGTAGAGTTTTGCTCTCGACGTCGCTGCCTCCTGCTCACACGCTCCATCTTTAGCTGGAAGATTATCTGTGTGTAGTTCTGCTGAAAATGTGTTCTCTCTCTGAAGGAAAATGTTTCGTGCAGACTCAGAACCTGGGTCCTATTTGCCTGCCAACATTCTATGACATCCCTATGGAAACATGAAATAATTGCAAAGAACGAGTGCTTTGATCAGCTCATGACATCACAGGGCATTCCGTCCTAGTTGGTGCACCGATGACATCATGTGTTCTGAATGCTTTGATCTGCTCATGACATCAGCATGACATCACAGGGCATTCCGTCCTAGTTTGCAAATAGGACCCAGGTTCTGAGTCTGCACAAACCATTTCCCTTCAGAGAGGTAATACATTTTCAGCAGATCTACACACAGCAAATCTTCCAGCTAGAGGAGATGGAGCATGTGAGGCACAGACATCGAGAGCAGCACTCTACGCTCATGCGCCAGCCTGCTAATGCTAACAGCTGGGAGTCTAACCCCAGGCTGGAGCTCAGCAGAGAACTGGAGGAGACTAGACGTGAGCTGGCTCGTGAGAAAAATCTCACAAAGAGGTTCCTGAACGAAGAACAGGAAACACGCAGGAAACTGGAGGAGGCTAAACAGAAGCTAGCCCGTAAGGCGAAATGGAATGAATTGTCCATCATCAAAGAGAAGGACATACAGGATGAATTTGAGAGCCTCAAGAGGACCTGCGACCCTGAGAGCATGAACACCTTCATGATTGCCACTGAGGTTCAAAACAACATCAAAAGGACCATGAAGAAGGAGCTCCACCATGAATTCGAGCAGGTCAAAGTGGCTTACAACATCAACCAAGAATATTTCTACCAGAAGATCCAGTTTGAGAGAAGGAACAACGCAGCTCTTCAGCAAGAACTGGAACAGCTGAGAGGTCCACGTCCTTCCAGCCTGAGCTTTGGATCTGAGCTGAGAGACAGCCTTCAGGAGCAGCGGGAGTCAGAGGACATGGAGCTGCTGTCAGCAGAGTCTCTGATGCAGAGGATGGGCCAGAAGATCCAGTCTGTGAGAAACAGGAAGAACAGCCCTCAACCATCAAGGAGATGCTCACCAAACTCTGGGCTGAAGAGGAGTGCAGACCTCATCTGACACTCTGAAGAAAAACTTGAAACTAGAAAATGCATTTCCTGCTGAAAATGCGTGCGAATGCTGTAAACTATGTACATTTGTTGATGAATTTAGCTGAAAATGCAGACACGATGTTGTCTTAAATCAATGGAAAAGGTTCAAAACGGCACCAGACTTCAGATGACAGTTAATGGTCCGGCCCTCAACAGCTCTACGCCAATTCTGGGATGTCATCATATGCCGTTACCATGGCAACGCATCCTTTGCCATAAAACACAATGTTGTCTTAAATCAATGGAAAAGGTTGCAAACGGCACCAGACTTCAGATGACAGTTAATGGTCCGGCCCTCAACAGCTCTACGTGAAATCTGAGATCTCACCGTATGCCGTTTCCATGGCAACGCATCACTCGCCATAAAACACAATGTTGTCTTAAGTCATTGGAAAAGGTTCCAAACTGCACCAGACTTCAGATGATGGCTAATGGTCCGGCCCTGAACACATCTAAGCGTATTATGGGGTGTCATCAAATGCCGTTGCCATGGTGATAGATCACTCGCCATCAAACACAATGTTTATGATACTGCTGTAACTGCTAAATACATTGTCCCATCGGCCTGAAACTTCCCACGTTGGCCGAGTCCTCGAGACACCTACACACACACCTCGACGTGCGGACAACAGCCTGCGGAGCGTCGAAGACCCGCTCAACGCTGCTTGCAGCTTTAATTATTATTATTATTATTATTATTATTATTATTATATTATTGTTTTATTATTGTATTGTGTTATTTAATACTTATTGCCTGTACAGCACTTTGGTCAACTGAAGGTTGTTTTAAATGTGCTATATAAATAAATAAAGATTGAGATTGAGATATTAAATGTAAGTAGTAGTGAATGAATGTGTATTAATAAGAGAAAATAAAGTAAAAACGCTTTGAAAAGCAGCAGAATATTTTAACTGCAAACTTTTGAACTAAAACCATACGTCACCAATAATGTATAATATATATTTCAAGCACTCCTCCACTCTAGGTGTGACATCACGCACTCTAGCCTTAACGAGCTGCGCAATACACACTAATGTTACAATCTGAAGAAGGCCACTTTACCAAGCTCCAAACTAAGTTAAATATCTCAAAAAGTGTAAAAAATATCAAAAATCTGAAGAATAAGTTGTATAGCTGAATGTCTTGTGATCATTTTAAAGTTGGAATGAAGTCTCTAGCTGAAAGTATGTGGAAGGAGTAGCATTTGGCGCATGGTGTAGCTAAAAGAGGATTTGAAGGTTCCTCCTATTGAGTTACATTGTAAAAAAATGTCATAAACAAGAAAAGTCATATTACACATGGACATGTGAAGGAGCTGAACATTTTAATATTTGAATGGTTTCTGTAGCTGAAAGTATGCTGAAGTAGTTAGCGGTTGAAATAAGAAGCGGAAGAATAAAGATTGGAAGAACAATAGTGGGACAGCATTCGCACTAATAAAAAGAAGAAAAGAAAATATATATATTTATAAAACGGACAAGTAAAATCAAGCAATCTGATTGGTTCTTAGCCGTGATATAATGAGCGTATATCACGGGTAGAATTGTAGTTACTTTTCACAAGTCAGTATCCCTCCGCGTCTGAGAAACAGCTACAACCGTTACAACTGTTACATTACGTCCGTTACGAAACTAACTAACTAACAAAGCTCAAGATGGAAACATTTAAGGTTAACTTCGACCTCCGGGGTGGCCTTACTATGGAGGAGTGGATTGAGCAGTGCCTATCTCCAGAAAGCACCTAAACGACGACATGCAGAGCTACGTGAAGAGCAGGTAGACCAACTGGAGAAGTACCCCCATTCAAAAGCTTTCTGATGCGGGTCTTGAAACAAAGCAGAGAAATGATGACCGTTAGTGGCCACAGGTGCGAAAGCTCTCTCCAGAGCTACTGGAAGCCGAATCTCGGGGACCGGAGAAAGTGGAGCAATATTCTCGCCACGCCAAGCAACAGCCTAGAACAACCTCAACCTATACAAGTAACCTCTTAAGCCATTCTACTGATGCTGGACAGTTTTTCAGTGGGTGCACAATAAACGGCAACATACAACTGACTCTAAATAAATAGCCAAATAATCGATCAACACTCTCTGTCTAATATGTTCGCTAGCTGTTAGTTTTGTTGCATAGCAAGAAGGCAACGGAGGTACTATTTTATTTTGAACATCATTATTTACAAATAAATACTATTTAAATTGGAGCGTGTATTTTCTTTCATATTGCCATACTTGGTAACCGTTTTATAAAAGCAATAGCTCACTTCAGACCGTGATATATGGTCATTATATCACAGCTAAGGGGCGTTATATAAGACCATATACCACGGCCTGTCGTGAGCTGTTGCTTAAATATCTGAATGTTTTGGTGTATTTTAAATTGTCGAGTTGGAGACAAAACAATCCACTTGTACTGGGTCTATACTGAAGTGTTTTTTTAAGAATCTGCTTTTAAATATAATGCTGCATAATTAAAAGTCATAACAAATAATGAAAAAGTATTAAAGTATATATTAAGTATACAAATATGCAGATATATTTGATCCTCTGATCAACGTTCTTTGCTACTATTATAGTGCAATTTAAAAACATTTAAAGAGTTTGGGGTTACTGTTTTATGGAAGAAAAATTGAAGCAAAAATAAAGGATATATTGTTGTCCGCTTCCAGTAGAGGCCCATACATACTCAGGCCATCTCCTTATTCATTTAGTTAGGGTCTGGCAAAAGTCCCAATGTTGTACAATAATTGTGACAAATGCTTTCTATTGCAAAATCAGGAGATAATACTAGGATTCAGGTTCATTATGTGTTATTGAACTTCTGTGCCTCCTCACATGGACAATAGCCAAATGTTAGGGTTTTGCTTTGGGGTAGATGGTGTTGGTTGTACAGTATGTATCCAATATGACCCCGAAGAGGGTTAGGGTTCCCCCGGGAAAACAATATGTAGCTTAAAATGGGCTAATGATAAGTCAACCCAGTCTCACGGCATTTCGTGTTATAGTCACGAAATGAAATCTATTGATTCGTGTTCACCAACATGATTTTCCCCTTTTTTTGTTTTCGTGTCACACAGAACGATTTTAAAAGCAATGTATTTCTATTGGTAGTATGTTTCGTGCCTGCACCACGTCTTTTTGTCCGGTCGGGTCTTGGAAGACCGGAAGCTGTGGGGTTCATAAAAACATAATCTTACTCAATATCAAGCCACGATTATTGTTTTTATTTTAAATCGTATAATGTCTGACTTTTTTTTGCCATCCGTGAGGAAAATAAATGGGGCTCAGAGCCTCAGAATACTGAAATCTGTATTTTTACATATTTCTTTCCTTCTAATTTGTTATTCTTTTCTAAATAACACAGTTATTTACTCAACAATAACACACAATTATCCTTGTTTTTATTTATTTGTAACACCAAACCGACAGAAAAGAGGGTCTTAACATGACCCAGTGGCCTAGTAAATAAAACATAATAATATCAAACATAATATTACTATCAACTTTATTGTGAAATTAAAACAGAACGGTAAAGAAAAATACAGTTTCCGGTGTCCGTGTGAGGCCCAATCTCTCTCGATTTGAAGCTTATGCATTGTACCATGAACCTATACACCTGTAACAGTCAAAGACAGGCAACTGTTGAGGAGTTGGAAAGGTAGTTTTTGAAGATGTTACAAATAACACAAAGCATACAATGCCATAATAACTTTTTTATTATTAGAAGGCATTGCAAGTGGGCCGCCAAATAATTGAATTTCTTTTAATTTTAATTTTTTTATTTCTTTATTTTTTCATTTTGTTGTACTGTACAGGCTAAAGACACAAACATGGACATAACAATAACGTATAGGAGATGACATTCCCATCTCAGACAACGCAACAAAAACAGAAGAAATAAAGATACAATTATAGGACCACTTCAACATTTCACAAACAACAATAGGTTGACAACCAAAAACCACCAAAAACACAACATGGCAAGCATATGTATTGTTCCTTTGATCCCACTCTTCGATAGAGCCAATTATTGCATGTCATGGCGTGTTCAGCCACCCTTTGATTTTTTGGGGCAATCATTTTTTCCAAAAGAAATTGTATTTTTAATCTACTCTTCAAATACCTTAAATTAAGATTACTCCTTGATTGACTTTTAAAAATATGTATTTTAGACAGAAGAATAGTTGTATTTATTAACTGTGTGTCTTCATCTAAAAGCCCAAATAAAATATTAAAGGGTGTAAATGTAAATTCAATATTTGCCGCCAAATAATTAGCAAAACATTATGATTTGTGTGGAAACATTTTCATTATTAAGATTTTTTTTAATTTGAAACTTTTACTTTCTCTTTCTTGATCCTCCTTAGCAACGGTCATTACAGTCCTTGACAGCGGTCTGTTCTACTGGATAAACAACGTGTCACATGTTCTGAATCGACCAATCAGAACTTTATTTAGCCTTATTTAACTTTATTTATTTTTGATTCTTAAGTGGGCCCTGAGTTGAAAAAGGTTGGGAACCGCTGGTCTAGACAATAAGATCCATTATTATATCTACAAAGGTACAACCCATTTTGTTGTTTAAGAACACTTCATGAAACTGACTTCGACTTTTCTCAAGGACACATTTCAGAAAATAAATTCGAAAGATATTGGTGAATGAGGCCTGATCATACTTGTTATTGTAATGATGATGAGAATCACAAATTTGGACCCAGCATCTCTGAGGAAGCTCTCTCTCTCTCTTCCAGCCAGGGCCTGGCCGACAACGCTGTGATTTCTCGTGTGAACGGAGAGCTTTGGGACCTGGACCGCCCGCTGGAGCACGACTGCTCTCTGGAGATCCTGCGCTTCGACAACGAGGACGCTCAGGCTGTGAGTACAAACAATGCATTTAATAAAAGACATGTTAACACTTCGCCAGGGCGTACCAAAGGATGTTTTTTGGGCAGCTATTCTAAAATACCGTATGATAGCCTGCGTCAGAAATAAAACAAAAAACCCACAACCGCTATAACGGACCGTCCACACAGCAGCGTTAAAAAATCTTGGAACGCTTTGAATGGGGTGACGTCACTTTGCCTCACTTTTCGCCGAACTGCATTGTGGGCAGCAGAGCGGAGATTTTCAGGATTTTCAGGATTCAAAGTTGAGCAATGTTCAACTTTTGAGGCTGAGGTGGAAGCGTCAGCCAATCAAATCCCGTGTATGCAAATCTGACAGTTCAAGCGCTAGCCAATCAAACGGCGTGTATGCTGGGAGAGACATACCGCAGGTCATTTCCTCATATTCCAAAACATGGAGGAGAAATTAGCGGTAGCGAATCACCCGGTGCTTTATGACCAGTCCCTATTTACCTACCGGGATACAAACCGGAGGAGCCAGGCATGGAGGGAGGTGGCAGAGACAGTGGTAGGTTTTCGCCTGTTTGGGGAGTTTATATCCAGTTTACTTCGGGCTTTTTTGCTTCGTATGTCGCGGGCGGGAGATTCATGTGATTGGTTGTTGGTGCCTTGCTCGCAAGAAATCCCCAAGCTTCAGATACGCCCACCTCCAAGATTTGTTTAACGCTGCTGTGTGGACGGGCCGTAATATGACATTCACGTTTGAATGCTGCACAGCTTTTATGATTTAAAGAAAAATGTTCCTTTAACCCTTATGTTGTGTTCTCCCGTGACCCGTTTCAAGTTAAAATTATATAATAACTACGCTCTAGTTTTTTTTATCGAAACAAGGCTTCATGATATCCTCCACAACAGCTATATAAACACTACAAAACTGATTTTGACAATTTTTGCCAAGTCTGAAGGTCTCAAAAAAAAAAGTGTATAATTTGCTGTTCGGGTCTGGGGAGACCCGGCAGAATTGTTTTGGGTGACTTGAGGTCAAATTTGGCCCAATCAAGATTCATCTTTGACTTTTGACACCCCTCCCCCTTCATCAACTGTAACAATAATTTTTCGCAACATGCACCTGGTCTTTTCTTTCAATAAGTAATATATACTGTACTTCTTCATGTTGTATTCTAGGTGTATTGGCACTCCAGTGCTCACATCCTGGGGGAGGCGATGGAGAACTTCTATGGAGGCTGTTTGTGTTACGGACCCCCCATTGAGAACGGTTTCTACTACGACATGTTCCTGGATGGACAGAAGTGAGCCAGTATTTTCACTCTGTGTTCAGACATGGATTACACTCCAAAGATAGTACTAATTATTTATACATCCAGTCTTATTAATGTATAGATATTTCACTGTTTTTCAGTGCAATATTAGCAGAGATGGCAAAAGTACACACATCCTTTACTCAAGTAGAAGTACAGATACTCGTGTTTCTGACTAAACTTCTTTTCTCAAGTAAAAGTAAAGAAGTATGGACTTTGAAATGTACTTAAGTAAAAAGTACCCATAACTAGCAGCTGTTTTAAAGAGTACCTGACCTCCCTTTATATTAATAGAACAATAATGTCATTGTTAGCTAATGAATGTTTCCATGCTGAACAACGGCAACATGACAACGTTTTCATTGGTCCCTCTTCTTTAGAGAAGACCAGGAAATGATGGATACACGGATCGTGTTCAAATCAATAGGCACGCAATGACTCTAAATAATAATGATCACGCCACCAAACACACATTCAAACTAAAGGAACCAGCCTGTTTGGAAAATGTAAGAAGTAGAAAGTACAGGTATTTGGGTTCAAAATGTAAGAAGTAAAAGTAAAAAGTTGTCAGAAACATAAGTAGTGGAGTAAAGTACTGATACCAGAATAATGTACTTAAGTACAGTCACGAAGTATTTGTACTCCACTACTTCCCACCTCTGAATATTAGTGATTAGAGAAGCGACATGATGCTTGTAATGAACTCAACGTATTTCCTGTTTCCAGGGGCGTCTCCAGCACTGAGTTTGGGGACCTGGAGAGTTTGTGTAAGGCCGTGGTGAAAGAGAAACAGCCGTTTGAGAGGCTGGAAATCAGCAAGGAGACGCTGCTGAAGATGTTTAAGGTGAGGGAGCTGACAAATATTCTCTAGCCACACACTCACCTGGTTCAAGAAGTTTTGTAAAGTATTAGTATGATTGTTGTTTATATTATTGTTATTTTAAGGAACTTAGCTTGGTTGATCATCTGCTGAGATCCTTTTGCTTGTGTGAATTCAGATTTTCAATTATGGCATATTTGTTCACGTGTCTTTTAAAGTTTTGTAAATATAAGAGTGGCTATTGTCCTGTTTGGATAAAACTCCACACACTTACATAGCCTGGTTTATACTGTCTTGCCTTATTTTATTATTATTATATGCTTGTGTGAAATTTGAAATCTTTAAATCAAGACCAATAACATGTGACCTGTGTGTCTTTCAGTACAACAAATTCAAGTGCCGCATCCTGAATGAGAAGGTCACCACCCCCACAACTACAGTGTATAGGTACGATGCTTCTTATAAAAAGTACAAGTATTACTGGATTTGTTTTTATTCAAGAAGATTTATTAAGGGGGTTCTTTGCAAAACTCACTGTTGTGTATTTGATGAACCCTGGTTAGATGTGGGCCCCTCATTGACCTGTGCAGAGGTCCTCATGTGAGACACACAGGCAAGATTAAAGCCATGAAGATCTACAAGGTAAGTGGAAACACACAGGATCAGTTTCTTATTTTCAAATTTATAACTCTTCTTTAAAGGGGACCTTATGTCTTTTATACATAAAGATGTGTCCCCGGTGTGTCAGGGAACTCACGCAGCGTCAGAAAATGAAACCCTCTCTTTTTTCCTCCGCACCCAAATCTCTAAAAACGGGGCTACAACGGAGCTGATCCAGATTTGCGTCCGATATGACGTCATATCTGAAATGTGGACCCACGGCACTATCAGAAAGTTGCTATCAGAAACAATGCCCGATTGTTTTGGACGTAATATGGTCTTTGTTTACATTAGCATCGCTAACACTCAGAGCTAACCTGTACTGGAGAGCATGTGTGAAAAAGCAGGAAATAAAAAAAGGAACTCACCTTGTGGTAAACCTGAGAGAGAAAAAGCATTTGAGCTCCATACTGTTTCAGAAATAATCCTTGATGTGGTTTGGAACATGATATGGCGTTTCATCACGGCAGCATTTAGCTGAGTATCTCGTAGAATTCTGAGCAGGCACAAGCTCCCCCTCCTCTTTTCTTTCAAGCTAAGGACCCGGATCAGCACTTTAGTAATGCGGCTTTCACACCGGCGCTTTTCACTTTCTAGCTCCTCGCGAGAGCTTTTCTGGTTCAGCTCCCGTTTCCCTTTTCAGCTCCCGCTCTGTTCACACCGCTCACACCGCTCAAGAGCCGGGATGGTACTGCGTCATTGCCTCATCGTTTGCGTCATGACGTAACCGTTTACGTGCCTGCTTCCTAAAACCCAAACCGCGCGGAAATCACAACAACAATGGCCGATTGTATTGAAGCGCTGTTCGCTGTGGTTATCCTCTTACGAGACGAAATGGAAGGCATCGGACGACTTTTCAAGGGACGACTGAATATTGCCATGAAGTTGTGTACAACCAACCCCGCCCATGCCCCTGCCCCCGCCTCCGCCTCGACGGACGTAAGAGAGACGTAAGCGACGCCGCGTCATAGCTCCAAAGCTCTTGCCTCTGGACCGACAACTTTTTGGAGCTGGAAGTGAACCGCATTCCGGAGCTATGACGCGCCGCCGCTGCGGTGTGAACAGGAAAAACCGGCGCTTTTCAGGCTCTAGCTCCCAGCAGGAGCTGGAAAAGCGCCGGTGTGAAAGGGGCATAACAGAGCTGGAACAGAGGGATATGAGGGATTTCTAAAATGCATGATCTGTTTGATATTTTGAGCAAAACACATCAAAGACATGTTTTTTTATATATTTTTATATATCTGAGACCCATAATATATGCCTAAAAATGTCATAATAGGTGACCTTTAATATTTCCTTCCTCTTCCTCAGAACTCCTCCACCTACTGGGAGGGCCGCTCCGACATGGAGACGCTCCAGAGGATCTACGGGATTTCCTTCCCAGACTCAAAGATGCTGAAGGAGTGGGAACGCTTTCAGGAGGAGGCCAAGAACAGAGACCACCGCAAGATCGGAAAAGTGAGTTGAAATCATACGGAGTGAATTACGATTGTATAATATGATGAAGACAGGCTTTAGAGGTTTTTAGTCTCATGAGAGTCTCTGGGTGTTTCTCAATGTCGAGGAGTCTTCCTTGGTAGCACATGTACCTCCGAGTCAGTTGCTTCAGAAGTGAGGCAAGAATCCTTCCTAGCCTCGGAAAACGAAGAATTGTGGCACAGGCTAACAGGTGTGCAGGTGTGCGTCATATGCGAGGCCCCGCCTTAAATGGAGCGCGATTTCCGCCAAAGATTTGGAAATTGGTCCGTGCGCAAAGCATTGTGGGGATTTTAAGACCACGGAGTCTACACATGTGCAGCCTCGAAATTTCCCGCAACGAAGTACGCCGGCCTCGGTAGAATTCCAAGTATCCTGGACATTGGAACAGTCCTTCGGCGGCACTCGATGACATAGTATCCTTGAAATAGTGGCTCTGGAGCAGCCTTCCTCGACATTGAGAAACACCCTCTGTTTTTGTTTTTTTTTAAGTGGTGAAACGAAGCTGGATCACATGAAGGAACTTAAAGCTTAATTTAAAAAACAATCAAATGCAATGCAACATTACTTGGAGGTTAGAAGAAGCAAAATCCTACTTCAGCATCACAGAATGCTCAGTGGCAGTTTTAGACTCTAAAACCATGTTATTGTGCATGAAAACACCAGTTGCTGCTCTCCTCCAGGTGAGGGTGCTGTGAAACCAGAGAGTGAAACGATACAAAGGAAATGTTTCGATTTGTAAATTGTTTAATATGATGGCGTGGACATCTACTTTGAGGTTTTTGTAGGAGTTTATCCTCGTGGGAGTTTCGGTTTGTGGTTTTATTTATGTGGTGAAACACAAAGTGAATAGAATTGGAATAGAATATGGAGGGATGAAACCCCTCTTTTAATGGTCACACATGCAGAGCACACAGCGCACACAGTGACATTTGTTCTCTGCTTTTAACCCATCCTAGTACCAGGAGTCTAGTGCTAGGAGCAGTGGGCAGCTATTGCACAGCGCCCGGGGAGTGAGGGGGGAAGGGGGATGTCCGGTGCCTTGCTCAAGGGCACCACGGCAGGGCCCAGGAGGTAAACTGGGACCTCTCCAAGTAGCAGTCCACACTCCATATTTAGGTCTGGTCGGGGACTTGAACCGGCTCACAGTCCAACAGTCCAACTGACTGAGCCACTGCCAGACCTAGAACCAGGATCACATGAAATATCTTAAAGATTAATTCAAAGATATTTAAACTAGGGCTGTCAGTCGATTCAAATATTTAATCGCGATTAATCGCATGATTGTCCATAGTTAATCGCGATTAATCGCAAATTAATCGCACATTTTTTATCTGTTCTAAA
Organism: Trematomus bernacchii; assembly: GCF_902827165.1. Classification (NCBI taxonomy): domain Eukaryota; kingdom Metazoa; phylum Chordata; class Actinopteri; order Perciformes; family Nototheniidae; genus Trematomus; species Trematomus bernacchii. The sequence continues at coordinate 1,958,391 of NW_022987767.1, forward strand.
TGTACCTTAGAGGGATATTTTTCAAGTTTTTAATACTCTTATCAACATATGAGTGGACAAATATGCTTTATATGTTTGTTTATTATCATTTGAACAATGACAAATATTCTCATGAATATTAAACACAACCTCTGAACATTACAAATATTCGCCTCAATTCAACCTGGAACCTCTCTCATACAATACTGTGTGTGTGTGTGTGTGTGTGTGTGTGTGTGTGTGTGTGTGTGTGTGTGTGTGTGTGTGTGTGTGTGTGTGTGTGTGTGTGTGTGTGTGTGTGTGTGTGTGTGTGTGTGTGTGTGTGTGTGTGTGTGTGTGTGTGTGTGTGTGTGTGTGTGTGTGTGTGTGTGTGTGTGTGTGTGTGTGTGTGTGTGTGTGTGTGTGTGTGTGTGCGCGCGTGCGTGCGTGCGTGCGTACACTGTGATGGATCGTTGGAGCTATGTGCAGCTCAAGGCATAATGCTCGAATGGGAGCTGCCTGGACGCTGCAATCATGTTGCGCGCACTATCCGTGCTGAGTGTGCTGACTTTTCATACAATGTCCCACTGTCTGGCTACCTGCATAAAGTCAAGTGCTCGGCGCAGTTGTCGGCGAAATGTCATTGAAACAGCTCCTTATATCCGTTAGCGCTAGCTAGCACCAGATGCTAACAACAACAACACGTAAGGTGTGCCTCGCTCGCGCGAGTCGCGCCACACATACACACTCCCTCCCGGTCCTCCCGATGGCCGGGCCTGCCGGTGAGCGTGGAAGTGTGGTCTGCCACAAGCGGGCGGCAGGAGCGGGGCTGTCAGCATCATCATGTAGATGGTATTTTACACTCGATGCGCTCTGAAACTACGGCGGCCGAGGACAAAAAATACACATGCGTTAATCGCGTTAAAATAATTAGTGGCGTTAATTTTTTTTTGCGTTAACGCGTTATTAACGCGTTAACTTGACAGCCCTAATTTAAACACAATCTGAAATTACTTGGAGGTTATGAAAGGTTAAATATTCCTCAACAATCTGGCCAATTGATGTAATGTTTGTTATTTGGCACATAATCGCCCGTTGCTGCTCTCTCCCTGAAGGGGGCTTTGAAACCAGAGGCTGAACTGATATTAGGTGAAATTAATTTGTTATTGTTGGCATTATTTTTCTCGTGAATGTATGGGTTTGTGGTTTTATTGAAGTTGTGAAATAAAATTACTGTAAGACAATAAAACAAAACACAAAAGTACTTAAAGTTTAGGAGAGGTACAATCATTACCAAATGATCAAGTTTTGCGCAGTTTTAGACACCTGTTTTTTGGCATTAAATGGCCTGTTGCTGCTCTCTCCCAGCTGAGGGCGCTGTGTTTCTTCATATCTTCACATTTGGCACCCTGTGAGTCACGTGATCGGCCCAGCTGGTTTCCCAGCATGTGAGACGCAGACGGCAGCACCTCCATCAGCACCGATAACACTCAGACCCACGATAAGCCCGAGAGTCTAGATAAATGCTGCTGGAGGCAGTTAGAGGGAGGTGACAAAAGTGACATGTTGTTTTAAAGATGGTGCTCTGTGGCATGATCCCAAGCTGAGCCTTATCTCTCTCACAGAGCTTCATTAAGCATAGCATCTCTAAAAAGTCCTGAACAACAGGTGAAGAAACATGAAAATACACAGAATACAGACAGATTGAAACGGCTACTTCTGCACTATAACACCAAGCATTAAAAGGCATAAGGACAGTAAAACATGTAAGGTACAAATATAAAACAAAAGGAAAATCGCAGCTACTTTAAGAGGCACTATTCTGCTTTCTGGGGTTTTCCCTCTCCTGTAGTGTGTTGTTTTCTGTGCATGTAAATGGTCCGCAAAGGCTGACATCACTATGTAACACTCGCGCTTCTATTGGCTAGCAATCCAACATATTGTACGTGATAGGTTAAGGGGCGGGACATCTCTAAGCGGTTGACCAATCACAACAGAGCCGGCCAGCTAACCAATCAGAGCAGACTGGGCTCTGGTTTCAGACAGAGGGTGAAAAGAGGTAGGGAGGCAGGCAGTATGAGAAAAATAAAGAGCTTTTTGAACATTAAAGCATGGAGACATGTCACAGTAGAGACACTACATACTGATATACACCTGAACATCAGCAGGAGAGGACTCTTTAAAGTAGAGACACTACATACTGATATACACCTGAAGATCAGCAGGAGAGGACTCTTTAAAGTAGAGACACTACATACTGATATACACCTGAAGATCAGCAGGAGAGGACTCTTTAAAGTAGAGACACTACATACTGATATACACCTGAAGATCAGCAGGAGAGGACTCTTTAAAGTAGAGACACTACATACTGATATACACCTGAACATCAGCAGGAGAGGACTCTTTAAAGTAGAGACACTACATACTGATATACACCTGAACATCAGCAGGAGAGGACTCTTTAAAGTAGAGACACTACATACTGATATACACCTGAACATCAGCAGGAGAGGACTCTTTAAAGTAGAGGCACTACATACTGATATACACCTGAACATCAGCAGGAGAGGACTCTTTAAAGTAGAGACACTACATACTGATATACACCTGAACATCAGCAGGAGAGGACTCTTTAAAGTAGAGACACTACATACTGATATACACCTGAACATCAGCAGGAGAGGACTCTTTAAAGTAGAGACACTACTCTATATACTCGGGTGATTTTTAATACCTTCTTGTTATAGCCTGGCAGCAATCAAATTAAAATAAAACCCCTCCCTCTCTATTCTACTTTCTTCAGGCGGTCATTGGCTGACAGTCTGTGATGTGATGACTCCCTGCTGTGCTTCCAGGTGTTTCTCTCTGATTGAACCTGCACATTTAAGTCATTAAAACATATTCTGTGTCTGCTTCACAGGACCAGGAGCTCTTCTTCTTCCACGACCTCAGCCCTGGAAGCTGCTTCTTCCTGCCCAGAGGAGCGTTCATCTACAACACGCTGACCGAGTTCATCCGGGTAAGAGAGGAGGCCGAGTGCACATCACCTGCTCCTCTGTTTACACTTTATCTGCAGAGTTTCAAATAATTAACCCCTACTTCTGGTTTATGCCTTTTTTATTTGTCTGTAAAGTGTTTTTGAGTACAAGGAAAAGTGCTATAAAAATACCTCTTTTTTTTGTTGTAATATTGGAATTAAGAAAAATATCTATAGCAAAACCATATAAATAAATAATAATCTTTACTTGTATGGCACCTTTCATACAACAAGTGCAGTCCAAAGTGCTTCACATAGACCTTTCACAGAAAAATGTATATCACACAGAATACAGTTACCAGTAAAAGACATAAAAACGAATAAGAAATAGAGTAGAGTAGACATATATAAAAAATACATTTAGATTAAAGGTACAACGATGAAATTGTGCATTAAAAGGAGGATAGTGCAAATTCAACACACAATCAGGTGACAGGTTAAATTCCTTCGCAATGCATTTCAAGTCGTGGCTGAACCTGTCTCTGTGGTCCTGCCTGACTCTCATCATACTACTTCCCTGATGGCTCCCACAGGATTGTTGGCATCCTCGTGGAATCATCTTCTTATTATAGACACATGCATTTCCAAACATTTGGTCTACCTATGCTGTAAAATGTATTATCTCTTCGATTTACACACGGCATCTATTGCACGTCTGTCCGTCCTGGGAGAGGGATCCCTCCTCTGTTGCTCTCCCTGAGGTTTCTCCCATGTTCCCCTTTAAACTGTGGGGTTTTTCTCTGGAAGTGTTTCCTTGTACGATGTGAGGGTCTAAGGACAGAGGGTGTCGTATTGTCATTCTGATATTCTGTACAAACTGTGAAGTCCACTGAGACAAATGTAACATTTGTGATATTGGGCGATATAAATAAACATTGATTGATTGATTGATTAAGAAAGTGCAGCAGAGAGCAGGAGTTTGCTTCCTAAAAGGCTAAATTGTACAAATGTGTTTTGACTTTCTTTTAAAGACATTCATCCATTTTTTATCAATTCAATCTAATATCTTACAAAACTACTGAATACTGAATACATGGCTCTGAAAGTAATCCGAATACAGTTACAGTTACGGGTCTTAAAAAAGTAACGTATTCAGATTACTTTTAGAATACTTTTGGAATACTTTATTTTTCCATAACAGATGATGAACAGGAACAGGAGACACGTATTTTACTGTTTTAATGGCTTATCAAGAACTCAAACACAACATCTTGGTGTCATTCTGGACAGCTCCCTCTCATTTACACCCCACATAAAAAACAACCCCCGGACTGCATTCTTTGTCCTGTCTTAAACCTTTCCTTCGAATATTTTATGAATTGTAAGGTGTCCTTGGGTGCTTTGAAAGGCGCCCCTAAATAGAATGAATTATCATTATTATTTATTATTATTATCTGAAATGATGTAATAACCTTTTTAACTTGTTCCAGTCACTTGCCCCATGCATTCGGCAGCAGCAGGCCATTCACTTTGATTTGATCCCGTTATTAAATGTCATCATTTCGACAATAAATAAATGCTACATAAACGTTATCTTGCACATTTTATCGAACCATCTCCGTTTCTAACTTTCAATATATTTAAAAAAAAAGATCTCTCTCTCTCATCTGCGTGCGGGGGCGGGGCCTCACAGACACGCTGCATCTCTCTCTCTCTCTCTCTCTCTCTCTCGCTCACAGACATGCTGCAGCGCCGTGCACACAGGTCTGCCGGTAATGAATATTACATTTTGTGAGGAAACTTTTCCACCAATAATTCCAATAAGTATTCCAAAATGTATTCACTTCAGGTTTACGAAAGTAACTATAATCTGATTATTCGTTTTTCAAATGTACGGCGAGCTGAATACAGTTACTTGATTTTTGTATTCTGATTACGTAACACTGTTACATGTATTCCGTTACAACCCAACCCTGCATATAACTTGCATTTATTTATATATATCATTATAATATTCATAATTTGTTCATATATGTAAACCGTTTAACACGATTGTTTTTATTTTAATATATACCGTGCATTATTTTTCTTCTTATAATAATTAGCCTAGAATGATCATATCATTACTGAAGCCATAATGAGAAGAGCTCAGGAGATGTTGTATAATTATATGTTTACCTTCCTAGAGAAGTAATCGCTCATATGACATTGTTTTTAAATGTATCCGTGACCTCAAGCTTCTTGTTTTTTAGGCGTGGTTAAAAAACATATTCCTGAATGAGTCATGATCCCTGAACAGCTATTTAGAAAATGAGCAAATTGTAATTATCTTAAGAAGTACTGTAGAGATGCTGAAAAACAAAAACACTTTTATATTCCTGAGGCTCAGTGTTTCCAGAGTAGTTGTAAACTTGAGTGGCAGCTCATTGACATGCAGAACACAAACACAGTACTTTTAGAAAACATGTAATCACCAGAGAGAAGAACGTCTGAATTATTGACTCAACTTGTTAACTCAGTCTTTCAGCCAAGAACAGATAACGTGACAAGCTGAACATAATAACATCTTGAGTGTCAGAACCAAAAATGTCAAGATTATATATTTAGATTGTTGTGAGATTTCAGCAGCAGAGCAGCTACAGTAATGAATCATGTGTCTTATTGGACTCATCGAAATATAATTTGAAGGTGTTTTTATTTTTTAGAAAGGACTGTACATTTCCACATGTGGTAATAATGATTATCTGTATAACATTGATATTATCATTTTAATCTCACCCAGTGTAACCTTGAATTCTTGCAACACACTTTACTTTTTCACGAGAAAATCGAAGCTTTCGTCATGAGTTCCCGAGTTTTTAGTGGTCAAAAGTTGCTTAAACTTCAGTGTGACGGTACAGAAAGTAGTGTGTGTGTGTGTGTGTGTGTGTGTGTGTGTGTGTGTGTGTGTGTGTGTGTGTGTGTGTGTGTGTGTGTGTGTGTGTGTGTGTGTGTGTGTGTGTGTGTGTGTGTGTGTGTGTGTGTGTGTGTGTGTGTGTGTGTGTGTGTGTGTGTGTGTGTGTGTGTGTGTGTGTGTGTGTGTGTGTGTGTGTGTGTGTGTGTGTGTGTGTGTGTGTGTGTGTGTGTGTGTGTGTGTGTGTGTGTGTGTGTGTGTGTGTGTGTGTGTGTGTGTGTGTGAAGTATCTGCAGAGATGCGTCGACATCTTGAAGCTTTCACAGCACACACCAACACACACCAACACACACTAACACACACCAACACACACCGGACTGAGCCAAGGAGAGCACATTGCACAGAAACGGTGCAAGATCATTATCACGTCACTTCAGTCTGTTAACGCTGTGTAAAAAAAGCTGAAACTTTTAACACTGAGGGGTTTTACTGATGGGTTGGCTTCTCATGAATGTAATTGGAGAGATATTCAAGTTTCTAAATATAGCGAAATTGTATTTATCCAGGTGCCTCATTTTTTAAAAGCTCCTTCCTGTTTCCTATTCACTTCCACATGCTCACGGCTAAAATATTTCAAGTAATCAGTCTTCTGTTTTTGGCTGCCAAGGAGCTCAACGTGCCATACAACTGTGTTGCTTAAGAAGAACAAATAAAACCCACCGGATCTGATTTCCGTTGAAGTAGCTGAAGATTCCTGCCAGAAATAATGATTCAAGCTCTCAGGAAAAGTACCTGAGTGTGAGTCCAGCTGGCTGCGTGTCACTTGTTTATGTGGTTTTGTTGTTTTCCTAGGAAGAGTACTGGAGAAGAGGCTTCCAGGAAGTAGCCTCCCCCAACATCTTCAACAGTAAACTGTGGGAGACGTCTGGCCACTGGCAGCACTACAGCGACAACATGTTCTCCTTCCCCGTGGAGGACGAGATCTTCGCACTGAAACCCATGAACTGCCCCGGGCACTGGTAAATAAAACCTCTCTCCAAAAATCAAACAGTACATATATTTTATAACCCTCCTTTGGTGTTAGTTTTTCCGCCTCTTGTTGCTCCATGGTCTGTTTTAAAGGTCACCTATTATGCAAAATCCCCTTTTTCATGTCTTTTATACATCAACATGTGTCCCCTCTTCTTCATGTCTCTTCTACATCACCATGTGTCCCCTCTGTGTAAAGAGATTCTGAAAGTTTCAGGAAAAAAGATTCTCTCTCTTTTTGTCCTGATCCATTTTTATAAAAACCTGTCTGAAAATGAGCTGATCAGATTTTGGCCACTTTATGATGTCATAACGATTGTTTGGCTTGTGTAACCATTAGCCAATCAGCAACCAAGGTAACCCCCCCCCCCCACCTTATCACCTGAATCTCCTCCTAGAGCACCATTGTGTTCTTTTTAACCAAATATCTCTCAGAGGGGTGTGGGGAGGGGCTCCTTATTTTCATCTAAAGTAACAGACAGAGAATCAGCACTTTTGAAACAGGGCTGAAACAGAGGGGATTATGGGATGCTGCAATGATCTTTTTGGTATTTGGAGGCAAACACTTCAGAGACATGTTTTGTATATATCTGAGACCTATAATATATTGATGAAAAACAGTATGATAGGGGACCTTTAACTGCTCTTACATTAACACAAAAACCATGAATCGTCACCACATTTTATTTTGCAACCTTTGAAGCTGTAAACAATGTCTCAGATACTGGTTCACATGAATAACTGCAGTGAATAGACACTGTAAAAGTATTCCAAAATTAACATTGTGTTGATTTGTGGGTGTGTGTATCTGATGGATTAACATTATCTAGGGTTTCCCATTCATTTCATATAACTGGGAACACAACAGGTGTTACAAAGTGGACTAAACCACTCACAATTCAATGTAAGTGGTGTGTTATATCTTCAAATGCATACTGTGGAGGATATCATGAGGCCTTGTAGTAATCAAATGTAAAACACAATATTTATGATTGATGAAAGTAGGAAATTGGCCAGATTCGACCCGATAAACGACATGAGGGTTACAGCGCGTCTCTGTTGTTTTGACTCCCTGCTCATCCTTCCCCCCTCGGTGGATCAATACAGTTCCATCTTCTTCTTCATCTTCTTCTTCCTGCAGTCTGATGTTCAGCCACAGGCCCCGCTCCTGGAGGGAACTTCCTCTGAGGTTTGCAGATTTCGGGGTCCTCCACAGGAACGAGCTGTCGGGAACACTGACCGGTTTAACCCGAGTGAGGCGCTTCCAGCAGGACGACGCTCACATCTTCTGCACCATGGAGCAGGTGATCACTCTATCAGCGTTTACAAGGGGTTTGATACAAGCGGGAGGTCTTTGAAATACAAAAGAAATCACATTTAAATAACTTTTCTAAGTGTTTTTACATACAGAAGTCAGTGTTCACTCATTCACACACATTCATTCAGGGGCTAACATGCAAGGTGCCACCCGATAACTGTAATTTGGCCATTGAATAAACATATTTTTAATTTTAACATTAAAAAAACATTTTAGAAACGATCAGCTATTAATGAGTCAATTGTATATATTTCTGAATCCTTCTTCTCCCGACAGATCGAGTCGGAGATGAAGGGCTGTCTGGATTTCCTCCGCTGCGTCTACAACGTGTTCGGATTCTCCTTCCAGCTGCACCTGTCCACGCGCCCAGAGAAATATCTGGGAGACATCGCCGTGTGGAACCAGGCGGAGAAGGTAAACTGCATCGGAAAGTGTGAATTAGGGTGGGAAAATTAATTTAATAGTAGATGAGACAAGTAGATGAGACAAATTCCTTGTATATGTAAACCTGATTCTGTTTCGGTGGCACATGTTATAAAATGCCGGGACATTGCTGCACCTTTTAGTTTTAAGCAAATAATTAAAATTATATAGCACGGTTGATCAAAGAGTTGGTTGCTTGCTTTTCTGATCGTACAGTGGCTCATAGAGGAATTATTTATTCATTTGGCAAAACTAAGAAGAGTTCTTGCCTTTTTTTGTTCAACAAATGTAAGCTCCATTTAATTTTAAGAAATGGTAGAATTGTTTTTTAGTCACTCTCAGGTCTGACAGACATTACTGATTTGCAAGATAATGCTCCCTATAATACAGCAAAACGTTGGAGGCACTTTAAATAAATAATAAAATGGCTTGGTCTGGGGGTCTCTCCTAAAGTCTTAGCTATCATGCTCAGCAATCTTTCTCATTGTATGTTTCTTGTGGGTCATTTCGTGCCAGTCATCCAGCATCTTGCTCATATTTTCCTTCTGCTCCCCCTCCTGTTGTAGGCATCTTGCATGAGTAATTATGTGCATTTTGGATCGGTATTAAGTCTGACCTTTTGTCACGTTTTGTACCATTATTGTTAGGACTTTTTTTATAATAGAATATAAACTCAAAGAATATCTAGTTGTTATTCCAACTGAGTGGGTGCACTATAGCAGGTTACAGGCTCCAGTAGTGGTATCAGATCTGTGAGTGTAGGAGGCGTGTTGTCAATAAAAGGCAAGCTCTTTGTTTCACTTGATTTTAATTGTTTATTTTGCACAGTTGGAAATGACTTAAGGGCTTCACTTAAAAAGTGAAAGGGCAGTGGGTCGTGCAAACTGACCTGCAGTTTGACTTGGCTTGCTTCACAGAGTTTTCCTTTTATTCTCTTGTGTTGTAAGTATATATTAAATGCGTGCCTCATGTGTTTTGACAGCAACTGGAGAACAGCCTGAATGACTTTGGGGAGCCATGGAAACTGAACCCTGGAGACGGAGCTTTTTATGGACCTAAGGTCAGGAAAACGTAACAATTCCTGCTAAATGCAAAAATGAATTGGATCTCGAGGGTCTGTAAAGTGTGATTGTGCATTCCTTGCTGCTGCAGATTGACATTAAGATCAAAGATGCGATTGGACGTTACCATCAGTGTGCGACCATTCAACTGGACTTCCAGCTGCCAATCCGCCTCAACCTGACCTTTGTGGGGTGAGTCAGCTGATGAAAACATGCTGCGTCCGTGTGCTTTACTGCACTCAGCGTTACATGTTAGTCCCTTCATGAATAACAAGGCTCATGAGTCATGTGTTTAAGAGCTAAAGAGTCCTATAGAAATATATAAGAACTCATTGAGCAGGAAATTAGTTTTCTATTCAAATGATTCAACATTAAACCAGCCACTTCATACAGACAAGTACACACGTTAGTTTAATTGGTTGGACAGAGAGCTTACAGAGAAAACAGCTGTTGATTGAGTTATCCAATCACATTGCCCCTCGTTAAAGAATATCAAGGCAATGTAACTATAAACGTTACTATAAACAAGCTCCAAAACAAATAAAAACAATTAGAACTATTTTCAAGTCTTAAAGTGCACCTATCATGCTGTTTTTAGGCAATAGCATAGGTCTAAACAATTGATAAAAAAGGGGGGGGGCTGAGCTCATACGGGACCCGGCAGCTACTGTCTAAACTAAATACTGCCGTGATGAAACGCCATATCATGGATTATCAAGGATTATTTCTGAAACAGTATGGAGCTCAAAGGCTTTCTCTCTTGCCGGTTATACCACAAGGTGGTTCACACACACGCTCTCCAGTACAGGTTAGCTCTGAGTGTTAGCGATGCTAATGTAAACACCGACCATATTACGTCCAAAGCAGACGGGCATTGTTTCTGATAGCAACTTTCTGATAGTGCCGTGGGTCCACATTTCAGATATTACGTCATATAGGACGCAAATCTGGATCAGCGCCGTTGTTCCCCCGTTTTTAGAGATCTGGGTACGGAGGAAAAGAGAGAGGGTTTTGTTTTCTGACGCTGCGTGAGTTCCCTGACACACCGGGGACACATATTTATGTATAGAAGACATCAAAAAGTGCATTTTGCATGATAGGTCCCCTTTAAGATAGTAATGATAAGAAGACACCCACATGGGCCAAAACAACAAGCATTACCAAAAATGAAAAGAAAGAAAAAACTAATGTTTTACACGTACACATACAAATCGGAATAATATTGCCATAACATCATGTTTTAAAGATGAACCAAAAAACTAAATATTTTTTTATTAGCACCTCAAGAAAACCCACTAGTTAACCCAGCATGTACAATTATGCACATACAATCAAATATACAGCAGGTAGTAAGTACAAGTACTATTTGCATGTTTTAAATTGTGTTTTGTGTATATCGCATATGTACCTTTTGCTTAACTTTGCAATTACAAATTTCGAGTAAAAACTCATGTAGGTCTAAACAGCCTGTGTTCAATACTTGTTTCTTGCGAGATATCTCAAGAGATTGTGGAAATAAAGTGATTTTTTGTGACATCTCTCCCTGACTAAATGTCATTCAGGACGGACGGAGACGATAAAGCCCGACCGGTCATCATCCATCGGGCCATCTTAGGCTCGGTGGAGCGGATGATCGCCATCCTCACGGAGAACTACGCAGGGAAATGGTGAGGGGCTTTCCAACTGTTATATACATTTAATAACGTCATTTAATAAGTTTAGTGAGATTTAGATATCATTATTCTAGATCAGGGGTCTCCAACCTTTTTTAGGATGAGAGCTACTTTCAAAAAATAAAACAAGTCGTGAGCTACTTTTACCCCTCTCTTTGTGTATATATTTAGCACATGTTAACATTATTATATGCTGACCTTTAACCTTTGTGTGCTCTTTGGGTCTGTGGGACCCGTTTTCAGTGTTTACTAAAAGAAAATGTATTCAATTTAATTATTTTAACCTGCTTTATTTGGGGGTGGACCTCACATCCTCTAGGGGGGTCCGGGGGCATGCAAGTGAAATGCATCAATCTGGTGCACTTGAGCACAACATGAATTGATGGATACAGCTCTCAACACTCAGATGAAAGGGAGCTGTATACTTTTCAATAATCCAAACATCTTTAGAATATGATCACAACCAATAACAAATCATTTAAACTGGTTTATTCTTATCTTATGTTACCTAGTTAGCATTCTTTCTTTTTATTTATGCTTATTTTACTAATCACTCCCCTTTCAAACAGTTTTTTGTTTTTTTTACTGTCCTATAGTTGTAGTACACATTGGAATGATTTCTTATTTTATTTTTTACAACTAGGCTATATTAAATAGATAAAGGTCCGGATCGGGGACACCTCGGCTCCGGCCAGGTGTCACCGATCCGGCTGATTGGCCTCTTCAGCTCCACCCCCATCGCAGGACCTGCAACACACCTGGGCCGTCACAGTGCTCTCCCTAGCTCTCTCTCTCTCTCTCTCTCTCTCTCTCGCTCTCTCGCTCTCTCGCTCTCTCGCTCTCTCGCTCTCTCGCTCTCTCGCTCTCTCGCTTGCGTTAAAAAATAATAATAAACATATTTGTAAAGTGGGGGGACACAAACGGGATTTCGAAAAGTGGGGGGGACATGTCCCCCCTGTCCCCAGTGGAAATTACGCCATGCGTGTGTGTGCATCAAGTGCAATAAATATATATGCAAGTTGCAACACACTCGAGTAAAACTCTGCCCCTCATGTGCTGTATAGGCTGGCACGACTAGGCTGTTCAATGGGGCTGATGTGTTGTGTAGAATCTGCCAGAAGGAAAATCACGGTCACACTCCTTATGAAGCGGGGAGCTGCCGCTCCACATTGCTTTTCTTCCCGACTGCAACGCTGGTCCCGCAAATCAAGCAAGAACGTGATTGGTCGATATTCATTGTGGGGGTGGGGGGAGGAGGGGTGTTAGATAGATATAGAGTTGTAGTAAGTAGAGAGAGTTCGCTATGATTGAGGTTTCGTTTATGCATACTGTAGGGTAGATTCTTTTAATTACATTTCCTTTTTTGTTTTGTGTATTTTTTACATTTTGGATTTGCTTGGCGAGCTATTTTTAGATAGTCGCCCCTGTGGGTGACTAAGTGCCCGCAGGGGCAACTAAGTGCCCGTGGGCACCGTGTTCTAGATGTTACTCTCAGGTTCTTTGGGTTTTAGGCCTTTCTTTGTAAAGTCTGTCTGATCTTGACAGGCTTGAGGCTCACAGAGGACACATCCCATCATTTATTTCCTTTCTTTGTCTTCATTTAAGATAAGATATGATAAGATAAGATAAGATAAGATAAGATAAGATAATAGTACTTTATTGATCCCAATTTTGGGAAACATTTGAGTTGCAGCTGCATAAAAAGACATGGCATTGTACAATAAAAATTCAAGACAAGAAATAAACAAGAAAGTAGAAAATATACATGTTGAATTTAACAAGGTGTTATATATACATACATATATGACAGATGGAATATTAAATATTCAACAGATTATATGGGGTGGGGTTATCCATGATGGACAACAGCCTGTTCAGTGTCCTCCTCTCCACCACAGCTTCAAAGGGGTCCAGCTTGATGCCGATGACAGACCCAGCTTTCCTGATCAGTTTATTGATTCTGCTGCTGGTGTCACCGGCTCTGATGCTGCCCCCCCCCCCCCCCCCCCCCCCCCCCAGCAGGCCGCAGCAGACTGCAGTCTTTTAAACAGAGTCTACTCACATCCAGTTTAACTGATGCTTATTGGTGTTAAAAATCATAAATGGTGTTAAGATTTTAAAATGAAAATACATACATACATTTATTTTGAATTGTTTTGCTTTTATATTGATTTTTGTCTTAACAGTTACAATACTATTTGACAAACACATAATATAACACATTACAGGAAAGGGAAAACCCCAAAGCATAAAAGGGTCTCTTAAAATAACTATACCTAATGAAAACATTTGCATCATCCTGCCATAGTTTGAGATTTTGAGGCGTACATTTGACCAGAATGATTTCTCTCCTTTCTGGCACATTTTAAACATCCCAGTATCATAAATATTTCACAAAGAAGTCCCCTTTTCTCTGCCAAACATAGGTAAATATATTCATCCTGTATATTGCTGTAAATATTGCTTTACTACAGTCTGTCTCCGTCCTACACAGACTCTGCAGTCTCTGTAGAAGCTTTTAAAAAAACGACTGAAGACCTATCTTTTCACATTGGCTTTTGTTTCTACTCGAGATGTGTGTGAAGTGTTCTGTTATTACGTTTGTTCCTTTCAGGACTCCACGTGGTCTGTGTTTTGTTTTTATGTTGACCTTACATTTCTGCCTCATGTGGTTATTGTATTCATGTTTCTGTGGTCTTAATTGTAACTTTTGTTCTTACTTGTGAAGCACTTTGTGAATTCTATTTCTGTGAAAGGTGCTTTACTAAATACACTTATTATTATTATTACAGGCCTCTGTGGCTCTCTCCCCGTCAGGTGATGGTCGTGCCCGTCAACACGTCCTTTGAGGATTACGCGAAGAAAGTATGTCCTATTCTTCTCCATCTTAACAACATGTAACTACAGTCACAGGAGTGCCTCAGATTTGTGTAATGCTGAACCATAAATGTTGTTCTCAGGTGTGTAAGCAGTTTACAGAAGCTGGCTTCATGGCGGATGCTGACCTCGACTCCAGCTGTCTGCTGAACAAGAAGATCCGCAACGCTCAGCTGGCCCAGTATAACTTCATTCTAGGTGAGAAAATAAATGTGTAGGAGCTCTGAGTGACCTCTGAGACGAGAAGATGTTTATCCTGCGTTTGCTGTCATCTTTAAAAACACAGTTATTTGTGACTCCCACAATAATTTGGTCTGTTTTAAAGACAGTTTTATATCACGTTATTATACATGATAGGAAGAACATGACCGGTCAAAACAAACACTACAACCAGTGGCGTTTTTATATGTACAAAAGTGGTGGGGCACGAACAACTTAGATGTGTATATATAAGCTTCTGGTGCTTTTTAAACACGTAAACAAATAGCTGTAGGCTATCCATGGTTCCGATAGAGAGAGGGGGCGGGGGAGGGGGAGGGGGGGGTCCGGGTATAAGGAAAACACAGACACTCATCACGAGGTCACAATATCAGTCGATCCAGCAGAGCAATAGCCTGTAGGCAAAACACAGAAGATCAACAAAAGATATGACATAAAATGAACTTACCAAAGCTGAAGTAGATGGTCAACTTCATTCACTTTCTTTCCGTTTTACTGATTGTAATCGCTATACGCTGCTCTCTCTCGTCTCCTCTTCACTATAGGGTGAAAACTACACTTTTCGCGGCACACGTACTTACAGCCAATCAGCTCTCTGAATTATGAGATGACGTTTGGTAGGTATGCCAGCACAGTGCCCCTATGGTGATTATTTTTGCCGCACACATTGAATAGAAAAAGACTCTGAGCATGTGCAGTGTAGTTTTTACAGCACCCATTCACTGAGACAGTGAGAGAGAGGGGCATGATCGGGGCTTGACCCACGTCGCTCAAAACGGCTCAATAGGCACACTGTAGACACTCATTAGAAGAACACAGACTAAAACAGCAATGTACAGACGAATCAGATGATTAAACATGATCTTAAAATATATTTTAAGATGTATTTCTTTTGCATTTATTTGCATTTTTTTGGAATTCTTATTTGAATTACTTTCTGCTGACACTAGCCCCACCTGCCCCTAATGACCAGTCGCCACTGACTACAACACATTTTAAATCTTGTGGTGTGGGTGTGTTTATTGGCAAAAGTACAGGTCAGTTTTTTGTGAGTCTTTACATAACTGTGGAGAAGCAAAGGGGGGAGGATTTTATAACATGGAAAGATGAAAGAATATGTTTACAGAAATAATAATAATAAAAAAATAATTTCCTCGCTGGAATTGGTTAATGAAATCCTTTCGTCCAAACATTTTATTCATCCAAAATGGTTGCCCTGCTGTGTGAGGCTTTCCTATAGCAGCCCCCATTATTATATGTATTGTATTTATTTTGGGTATGTAGGGTGTCTTTCTCCCTTTTGTAATGCTGGCTCTGTAGTCTATTTGTAACTGCTAGGAGACACCGTAATGTAGAGGGAGGAAGTATACTGCTGTATGTGCTGCTCTATATACGTATGATTTAGTGGCTGTAAATGTAAGGGATTACACCGTACAACAATTTAGCATTTAGTAACAGCATCAGTGAAGATAAGGCAACTAAAACAAGTGAAATACCAATTATTGGGCATGTTAAAGTCCATATTTTACCCTGCCGACAACGGTTTTTAAAAACCTAACAATGTTTTTTTATATTATATCTGCTTTAAATTTGATTAAAGTTACATAATTGTTGCATCAGAATAACTTCAGACTTCAAAAATCTATCTGCAACTACAACTGGAGATCAATTTGCATTCAAATCACTATTCAATACTCAAAAATGAAATCATTTTTAAAAAGAAAGAAGAAAACAGATAACAGAAAAAATTATAAAATTGCCTAAAAATGTAATAAAAATATGTTCTAAGGTCCTATTTAACTATGCCTGGCTGTCTATAATCTCACCATTTGAACAATTATGAGTCAAAATAAAAATGTTTTTTATATTTTGACGCTAGCTCACCACCTTACGTTCTTGTATTCAGCGGCACTAAAGCAGGGATTGTGTTAGGGTAGCTGTGTGTGTCTGTTGTTTTTGTGTGTGTGTGACTTGGCCCATGTGAAGCTGTTGTGTCTCCATGTGTCTTGGCAGTGGTCGGGGAGAAGGAGAAGATGACTAACGGCGTCAACGTGCGCACACGAGACAGCAAAGTCCACGGAGAGCTGTCGGTGTCTGAGGTGCTGGCCCGCCTGACCCTGCTCAAACAGAGCCGCTGTGCAAACGCCGAGGAGGAGTTCTGATCCACACACACTCATACACACACTCATACACACTGTCATAACTCCACTATAGTTATTAGTGGAGAGGGGCATGGGATGGCACATGTGAAAATGGTGCAGAGAAAGTGTAATAAGACAGGAAATAATTTTCTGTGAGCAAATGTGATGAAAAGGGATTCGAAACTACATTAAATTGCCCATTAATCATGTGTGAAGGGTAGAAAAGGACACGTTTGTGTACGATGTGTTGGTATTCTACTATGTGGAAGTCTATTCCTGAAGGGAAGTTGCTCGATAATTTAACAAAACAATGTGAAGATTGCTATAATGAAGAATCTGTGAATTTGGCATTGATTTTCCACAAAGGTCTGTCTCTGCAGGGAAATAAAATAAAATGACTGAATGTTTGTTTTGTTGTCTTTATTTTCACAACAATATAAATGTTTCCTTTCAGAATAATGACATGTTATGATAAATAGCAGTATTTGGAAAATCTTCTGCTTTAAATGTTGCCTTCAAACTCTTTTCTTTCAGTCTTTTCACACTAAACTAGGGTTTTTGATGATATACTATGTTTTTAAGATATCATACATTTGCGCGGCCACCTTTGATTATGGATGTGGTGAACGATATTAAGCTCAGAGAAAGGAGAACATGGCATGGGAAATGTAGTTTCAGCAATGCAGTTATAGGCTAACATTTTAGCAAAACATTGACTTCAGGCCAGGGGTCAGAGGTGGTAAAGGTACTCCGATCTTGTACTTGAGTAAAAGTTGAAGTACCAGAGTGTAGCAATACTCTGTTACAGTAAAAGTCCTGCATTCAAAAGGTTACTCTAGTAAAAGTAGAAAAGTATTATCATCAAAATATACTTAAAGTAGCGACAGTAAAAGTAGTCATTGTGCAGATTGGTCCATTTCAGAATAATGTATATGATATGTTTTATAATGATTGATCATTAAAGTGTTCTCAAAGCTGGTAAAGGTGCAGCTAGTTTGAATGACTTTGTATACTGCAGGGTAGCTTGTGAATTTACTCCAGGTGGAACTAAAGTCTGATTTAACACTTGATTAGATTTCACATCATTCATCCACATCTGTAAAGTAACTTTAAGGTATTAAATACATGTAGTGGAGTAAAAGTACACCATTTACCTCTGAATTGTAGTGGAGTAGAAGTATGAAGTAACTCAAAATTGTACTTACTATACTTGAGTAAATGTACTTAGTTACTTTACACCACTGTCAGGGGTACATAGGTACATATACAGACTAAAAATAATAATAAAAAAATAATAAAGACATTCAGAAAATAGTTATAAAAACAAAAGGTAACATTTCAGGTTAAATATTTATGAAATGCCTGTCCCAATCTGCTGCATCTTCATCCCTTTCCTGTAGGATCGTACACACTCGTTTTTCCTACATGCCCTGAACGCATCTCTGTTAGCTACAACAATGGCTCCTTTCTGTCAGATCTGGAGACCGGACCGAGGACGCTGCTTTAAAACCTACGGGATCATCTTCGTTTTGTTTACAGACCTGATCTTACAGAGTGTTAACGGTATGTGGAACAGTTACTTAATCAAACCAGCTCTGACTAGATTACATTTATCGTTATCCTACTAACGTTAGCTTCCTCCCAATGAGTTAGCATTAGCTGGTTAGCCTGCGAGATCCCGTTCATTCCTATGAGAGTTCATTCCTGGTTTAATTTGAGATGTTAAATTAATTGTGAAATTATATTACATACACACATTTACCAGTATTTCTATTTTATACATCTGTTGTTTTTGTAGGTGTGATAGGTATTATGAATTGTATTTCATGTTTGTTGATTATTATGTGTGTGTACCTGCCCAGGGACTGCAGATGGAAATCAGCTTTTAGCTATAATCTGGCATATAGCATCTCTTCTCTTGTTGAGACTAATTCATTTGTATGCATGGCCCTTGTTCAATTAAGATATATAATAATAATAGAATAAAAAGTTACTCTGTAGCGCATGAAGCCTAAAACAGCGAATGTAGATTCAGAAGGTACCCGTTTGTGGGCCCATTGAGCATGCGCAGTAGAGTGTTTATTAAGCCCCGCCTCCTTTCCCCCTGCTCTTGGCTCAGTGAAATTAATGGAGAGGAAATAACTGGATTTGGCTTTTAGCGCCTTTTACACATTTTAGACCCTATAATGGCCATAAAACTGTTCGTGCTGGGTAGTTTATTCAGCTAAAAAATAAATACACGCTGATTTACACAACGACGTCAGGGAAGCTGTAGTACCACCGATTGACCACAAGGGACATTCGTAAAATCGGCTTCAACCAACGGAGCAATTTCAGGGGGGTTGAGCTATAGCTAGATCACCTAGGGTTAGCGATGAAAACATTGGATAGAGTGAGTAGCGCGGATTTAACAGACGTGTATCTAATTAAATAGACATTATCGTTATTAACATAGTGTTTAAATCATAATATATGAGAGCTAACAGACAGTTGACTGTCCCCCTGCAAATTTCAAGAAGTGTCCCTAGTCAGTTAACGCTTCGGTGAAGGAACTGTAACTATCTTAGCTTTAATGTTTTATTAAAATATAGTCATGCAGTATAAATTGCTTCAGCGTATACTATACTTCTTATTTATATTTAAACATAGCCTGCTTGTTTTGTAACACGCCAATGCAGCAAAAGTTAGTGGTCATTAGTTACAGTCAGCCCAAAATATGGATAGATAAATACTTGTTGTCACAGCAGCAGTGTTGTCAAGCATCGCACGTGAGCTAAAGATATGTAAAATATAGAATAAGATAGAAATATAATAAACAAATAAATGTCCTTAACACCAAAGGTTTACATATTCACAGTAGAAAAGACATACATCACTAGAGTATCTAAATAATTCACAATATAAAGAAAATACTGAAAACTCACAGAAACATAGTGACATCGGAGTACATGTACACATCATAATTGTGCAAAGTAGCTGTTGTGGGTATTGTTCTGGATTGTAGAACATGAGAAACTTAAGAAGCTATGGAGCAGTGAGTTCATAACCTTGGTTTAATCTGAAGGATAAGTAGAATTGTGGTTGTTTATGTTCTTTATTGTCTGTCTGTGTGCTTCTCAGGGTATCTGAGCTCTCCTCATGTGAGTAAGGAGCCTCCGTACCCCAGAGAGTCCCAGCATACACCTGTCATCACCAGCCCAGTGGTGCCTGCTGCAGCCTCTGGTAAACACTTAGAGATAACATAAATAATGATGAATAGGACCTGTAACTGAGGTTTATTTAACAATACTGGCCCACAGTCCACTTCAAGCCGTTAGCTGTCTGCAGTAGAATGAATGAAAGAGAACGTTTATCTCAATAATATCGTATTTATATCGTATTTAGTCTTCATCCATTGGCTGACGTCGACGGGGGCGGGTCTTCTTCTGTAGCCTCTGATGACGTAGCTGTAGCGTATCCCTTATGGTATTTTAATATACAATTAATCTGCCGTTTGTTGGTCATTAAATGCATAATAATAGGACGAATGCAGCGTCGATGAGTGAGAGTTGGAGACGGTGTGTTTAGTATGTAACTCCACGCGTCATTCTTCTTATATTCACATACACGATATACTATGAGCTACATGCTACTGTGAGACTAAAAACAATAACAATCTGAAACCGTAACTCCAAGGTGTCGCCAACATCCGGTCCGTGGAAAACACTGCTACAGTAAATTCCCTTAAAGTTCCGGCACAATATATTGATTAATTCTCTCAAATGCATATACCTACAAAGAAATACAGCAGTATTGAGAGTAGTAGGTAGTAGGATGATTTAAAAACATACATACAAGACTCTTAGTGCATTTCCCTACATTAGAAGGGTGCTCCAGAATAAAAAAGGATTTCCCCCAAAGATTCTGATATTCTAAACTGCTGGGGCTGCAACTAACAACATCAATATCGTATCATTTGCAGGATATTTTCTCGATAAATCGATGAAATGTTCTGAAGATTGTCAGAAAATAGGGGAACATGTCCATCCCAGTACAGAAGCTATATCAGTAATAATTGTTCAACTTTTAAATACATGAAGAGCGAATTACTTTTTGTTGTTGTTGTGCTGATTTCCAGACAGCTTTAATGGAGTAATCAGTGATTGGCCTTGCTCAGTGTTAGTAACTTACCTCCCACTGCCTTATTTTCTAGATGTGTCTTTAGAGTGTTTTGTTTACAACTGCATTGCCCCACCCAGTCATGATCCCAGACATGAAGTCATAACATTAAAGGTCCCCTATCATACTGTTTTTCATCAATATATTATAGCTCTCAGATATATACAAAACATGTCTCTGAAGTGTTTGGCTCCAAACACCAAACAGATCATTGCAGCATCCCATAATCCCCTCTGTTTCAGCCCTGTTTCAAAAGTGCTGATTCTCTGTCTGTTACTTTAGATGAAGATAAGGAGCCCCTCCCCACGCCCCTCTGAGAGATATTTGGTTACAAAGAACACAATGGTGCTCTAGGAGGAGATTCAGGTGATAAGGTGGGGGGGGGGGTTACCTTGGTTGCTGATTGGCTAATGGTTACACAAGCCAAAACATCGTTATGACATCATAAAGTGGCCAAAATCTGATCAGCTCATTTTCAGACAGGTTTTTATATAAATGGATCAGGACAAAAAGAGAGAGAATCTTTTTTCCTGAAACTTTCAGAGTCTCTTTACACAGAGGGGGGGACACATGTTGATGTAGAAAAGACATGAACAAGTGGATTTCGCATAATAGGTGACCTTTAAATCTGTGTTACATTACTTTGATTATTCTTGCTGACACTCCTTCAACCTTCTGCTTCCTGTTGTGCAGTTTCTCCATCAGATGAGGAGAGCTACACCTCCGTGTGTCCCAGCGGGGGTTTGTGTCAGCGCCTGCCAGCTGACTGCATGCTCTGCAACTTCCAACACAACTGCACCTACGCAAATGCTACTTCCTTCACTTGCAGACCCAGGAAAGGAGTTCACTGTATAGTAAGTAGCACTTCATCTTGTAATATACCTTTGTTGTATAGAGGGAGAGAGAGAGAGGGGAGAGAAGTGTTTACTCAGAAGGTTATTTATTATTACTCAAGTTCATTGATTCAAAGGGAAGTGAAGCATGTTGAGTCTTGATGTGCTCTTAGTAGCTTTGAAAGTGGAAGTTATCTTAATGATGCTTCACAAAAGGCCCGAAGACAAATGGTTCTGTAATTTAGTAGAATATAAACAGTGTATTAGTATAAATAAAACATGACTTTAAAGGTCACCTATTGTGCAAAATCCACTTGTTCATGTCTCTTCTACATCAACATGTGTCCCCTCTTCTTCATGTCTCTTCTACATCAACATGTGTCCCCTCTGTGTAAAAAGATTCTGAAAGTTTCAGGAAAAAAGATTCTCTCTCTTTTTGTCCTGATCCATTTATATAAAAACCTGTCTGAAAATGAGCTGATCAGATTTTGGACACTTTATGATGTCATAACGATTTGTTGGCTTGAGTAACCATTAGCCAATCACCAACCAAGGTAATGAGGTATCAGAGGGGCGTGGGGAGTGGCTCCTTATTTTCATCTAAAGTAACAGACAGAGAATCAGCACTTTGGAAACAGGGCTGAAACAGAGGGGATTATGGGATGCTGCAATGATCTGTTTGGTGTTTGGAGGCAAACACTTCAGAGACATGTTTTGTATATATCTGAGACCTATAATATATTGATGAAAAACGGTATAATATGGGACCTTTAAATCCTTAGTTCAATGAAAATAATCAAACTTGTGAATATCTGTGTTTTGGTACCTGATGTGTTTCTGTATGTTCCTCTCAGGGGGAGTCGGGGCAGCAGCAGACGAGCTTCTCTCTCTCCATCAGCTGTCGGTTCTGCTGGCAGTTGGACCCGTCTCAGTACCGCTGCTTCAACTCCACCAACTGCATGACGGTGTCCTGCCCGCGCCGACGCTACAACGCCACCTGTGAAGTGCTGGACCACGTGCACTGTTTGGGTACGGAGATAAAACGCTCTGCTGTTTCAAGATTCAAGGCTTTTATTGTCATTCGTGCATAGCTACAGTGCCATATATCAACCATATATCGAGCCCGCTCGTCGATTTCCAATGATTTGTGGAACCTACTTGAGCAGGTCTCCCTTGAAAAAGAGATCAATGATCTCAATGGGATACACCTGGATAAATAAAGGTTTGAAATGAAATGATTTAATGTAATTGTTTGCCTGACTGGCCATTGTAATCGGGCTCTTTGAAGATCCACAAATCCACGGTTTTCTTACATTTCTGATCAGATTGGCAAAAACGTCAGAATTTGAATTGACCGCCATTCAAATGACAGCTCTGTTTTCCCCCAAAAGTGGGCGGAGCCGTCATTTTTGCCCGGAAGTGACGCATGTGTTACTCTCATCTATGGAATAAAATATGTGCAGTAATAATAAAAGAAACCGAGCTCATTGATAAAAAGGGAAAAGAAGCATGGTATGTTAAGTCGTGATGTGCTCAATATCTTCAGTAGACTCGACTACTGTAATGGTGTCTTCACAGGTCTCACTAAAAAATCTATTAGAAAGCTGCAGCTGATTCATAACGCTGCTGCTCGAGTCCTCACTAACACTAAGAAAGTGGATCACATCACTCCAGTTCTGAAGTCTTTACACTGGCTTCCTGTGTGTCAAAGAATAGATTTCAAAATATTGTTGCTGGTTTATAAAGCTTTGAATGGTTTAGGCCCAAAATACATGTCTGACCTCCTGCTAAATTATGAACCATCCAGATCTCTCAGGTCTTCAGGGACTGGTCAGCTTTCTGTCCCCAGAGTCAGAACTAAACATGGTAAAGCAGCATTCAGTTATTATGCTCCAAATATCTGGAACAAACTCCCAGAAACCTGCAGGTCCGCTGCAACTCTGACTACTTTTAAATCCAGGCTGAAGACTTTTCTTTTTGCCGCTGCTTTTAATTGCCATTTTCATAATGTCTTCCATTTTTGTAAAGCACTTTGAATTGCCTTGTGTTGAAAGGTGCTATATAAATAAACTTGCCTTGCCTTGCCTTGCCTCATAGCAGCTTTCAGAGTGTAAGCCATCTTAATGTTGCTGGACAAACATCAGACCAGACAAATGGTTGAGTAGTTTGGTTAGGGAATTAGTTAATTTAAGAAATCAGAATCAATCAGAATACTTTAATTGCTCTGTTTGAGTGACCCAGTTCAAATTCCCCAAATGACCCTTTTTCCCTCAAACCAAAATGTTCTTTCTCTTCATATCTTTCCATGTTAATAAAATGTTTCCACGTATGATTATTAGTTTTTTCCTCTAGTATTAAAGTATTGTTTTTATTAGTTGGAGTTTTATGTTTTGCACACCATGTCCACTAAATCTATTTTTCTCTTGCAGGTAGGAGAAGTTTTCAGAAACGTTTGTATTGTAACTGGACCGGGGGATACAAGTGGTCCACATCATTAGCACTCAGGTAAACCAACTGCTACGAGAGCTGCGACAATAAGGGAACTAATTGATTAGTTGATCTATGTTGCATCTACATGTGCATCAACTGTTTTGATAATTGTTTAACTTTGCAATTTATTAATCATGCAAAAATGACAGAAATGTTTTAGCCTCTCAAATATGGAGATGTTCTGCTTTTCTCCGTTTTATTTGATATGAAACTACATTTCTTTAGGATTTCTTCTGACAAAACAAGAAATGTAAAGCTACACATTGGACTTTGAAAACCCATATGGACATTTTTCTCAATTTTCTGACATTTGATAAACTAATTAAGAGAATAATCATTAGTTGCAGCTCTGACTGCCACTCGTATCACAGTTCGACCATCTTAGATGCTGGAAATGTACAACATGTCTTCAAGGTTTTATTGTCATATGCACATAAGCTACGGACAGTGTAGAAATGGCAATCCAAATCTTATGTCCCGAGCTCCTCCAACAATGCAACATAGTCATACAATACAATCAAAAAGAATAAAATACAATAAGTCTATATACACATAAATAGAATATACAAGAACAGAATGTAACCTTTAACCCTCCTGTTGTCTTCGGGTCAAATCTGACCGATGTACTACTTTCATCAATCATAACTTTTTTGTTTTACATTCGATTGCATTAAGGCTTTATGATATCCTTCACAGTAGACATTTGAACATATGAAATTGCTGATCACCACTTTCATTGCATTTTGGATGATTTAGTCAACTTTGTAACACCCATGGTGTTCCCGGTCAAAAATGACCGCCATAAAGAAAAGGAATTAGTAACCATCCGGATCAGATAAAACACACACACACACACACACACACTCACTCTAGATGTGTCCCCCCCCTTATGTGTCCTCCCATGTGAATCACACCTGGCACACACACAGAACAATTTGACCAATTTCCCGCTCTTATGTGCCCCTCCCCCCCACATGGATCACACCCGGCACACGCAATACATGTTCAGTGTCTATTCTTTGTATATTTACTGCAGTTGTTCATGTATACCAGTAGTCTGATACAATATGTACAGTTTGAAAGGGTGTTAAATGAAATGTGGTGATGATTAATGGTTTTTGTGTTAATGTATTAGCAGTTAAAACAGGACCGGTCAAATTTGACAGAGAACACCAAAGTAAGGGGGGGAACACGAAGACAATAGGAGGGTTAAATATTGTGCAGTAAGATCAAATATAAATACTGTTTATTACAGTGATAAATAAATAGTAAAATGACAACAGATGAATGCTTATGGAGGCACTTTACAGATCTCAGGTGTTTAGCAGTCTGTGGGATGAAACTGACGTAGATTGTGTGTTTCCTCCCGTGAAAACTCAACATTTTTCTCATTTGATAAACTACTCAAGAGAATAATCATTATCATCACTAACCCTAACCCTGCCACTCGTATCACAGTTCGACCATTTTAGATGCTGGAAATGTCCTACAAACAAATGTCAACCAGTGTGTGTGCCCTCATAGCATCTCTGACGTAGATTGTGTGTTTCCTCCGTGTCTCTGCAGCATCACGCTCGGTGGATTTGGGGCTGATCGCTTCTATCTGGGTCAGTGGAGAGAGGGGCTGGGGAAGCTGTTCAGTTTCGGTGGCCTCGGCATCTGGACTTTGATCGACGTGCTTCTGATCGGAGTCGGATACGTTGGACCCGCCGACGGGTCTCTTTACATCTGAAGCTCTGGAGAAAACGTTCGGACGCTCGGTGCCCTCTTCACTCTCTGAAGACTGAAGATCTGGTCTCTCTTCACTCTCTGAAGATCTGTGTTCGCTGCGCAACACGTCCTCATCCCATCTGCTAACCGGCAGGAAGTGTTTTCCTCTTCACACCAGCCACGACTCCACCCACACACACACACACACACACATCAGATCCGTCTCCATCACTCTCCTGTCGAACGCTCCTCTGATGAACGAGGAGACGCTCAGTATCTGAAGTCTGTCCGTTGGTGTGACTTCACTGCTGATGTATAGATAGGTTTCCTGTGGAGCGGGGCTTTCACACACACACACACACACACACACACACACACACACACACACACACACACACACACACACACACACACACACACAGAGCAGTGTGTTACTACGCCCTTGTTGCAAAGATAAATGTGTCAATGGGGGGGGTCAAGTGGTAACCATGGCTGCAGAGCTTTTAATGGGGACACCAGAAACAAAAGGTAATTATGTGCCGAGGGAAAGCATGAATACACAGAAGGGAATTTGTTTTTTTCTTTATGGACGACAGACAGTCGTTCAGCGGTTATTTAACATTTCCCTACATTGAGTCAGGACACAACTGTAACAAAGCGTTTGTAATTTATTCGGCTTAAAGGAATAGTGCAGATTTCTTTTGTGGGGTTGTATGAGGTGCTTATTCAGTAGATGGCATTACGCAGGAGTAGACGAACGAAAATGAATACCTAACATAATCACTATCCGTTAAATGTGCGCTATATTTCAGATATTTTCAATCCTCCACCTTACCACAAAACAGCCCTTTACTGACAGGGAACTGAATGGCTACTCGATAACTGAAGTAGCTGATGAGTGCAGCAAATCTACTGGTGCTAATTTTGAGCACTTATTGTGTGACTTTGGTGTTTAAAAGGGTTAGTTAAAATACACAAAGGTCACACACCGATCCGACGCTGCAGTAGACCTGAAATACTTTCTCATTTTGTCTGGTGTCTGATCATTATTTATTTCAGTGAGTCTTTAATAGGTTCGTTTTTTGAGGTTATATGTGTGGATAAGTACCTCACACATAAAACAAATCTGAACTGTCCCTTTAAGGATTATATTAAATGACACCCTGGCTTCAAATGTTGTCAACTTTATAAAATAAGAGTTGAAAACTGGAACTGGTAAAAAGACATGCAGGGGAACAACAACAACTCAATTTCCTGTCATCACTTACTGCTACATGATTTTTTGGAAATGCAAAGATAATGATCTCTATTTCTCTGATTGCACATAATGAAACGAACGTGTTGCACTAGCACACTGCAGCTATAAATGTGGTTTCCCGTGTTGGAGATATTGGAGATATCCTGTGCATCCGGCTGGTATTTCTTTCCTGGCTCATTATCGCTCTTCACATCTTCGAAGCAGCTCTGTATCTTCTGTTTTAATGAGACGGTGTGGCGCTAATGGGCTCCTTCGCACTCCATGTAAATATGTTTTCTGTTCCTCAGTGGCTGGTCATTTTCATCTGTTTCAAACACTGTAAATGACATTTTTTAAGTTCTGTAAATAAAATTGTGAAATATTAAACGTGGTTAATATGATTAAAGGGTGTCTGTCCTCGACTTAAGAAATTATTGTTTATCTAACCGATGTGATTTTGTCAATACATAGATTAACAACACTGGGCTTTCCTGCAAAAGCACATCTTCAAATCTTGGGTTTGCACATTGCTTGTGTTTATCAGAGATGTGCTTTTGAAATAAATGAATCAGCGTGAAAAAAACATTCGTAAAAATCTATAATCTGCTAAATTAATCTTGTTTAACTGAGACCAAAACGACAAATTAGTCTACTAAGAGGTGGCAGATCTGCAGGAACGCAGCTTAATGTTTTCATTCACTCTTTGAGTTATGGGAGTGTTTATTTGAGCCATACTGCACTGATACAATTCATGTTTTGGTGAAATTAAAGTGTATACAAATGCTTAAATAAGGGTCTCAAAGCAGGGACTAAGCACCCTTTTGACTACAGACAAGAGCAGAAATTAAAGAGGACATATGATGCTCATTTCAGGTTCATATTAGTATGTAGTGTCTCTACTTTAAAGAGTCCTCTCCTGCTGATGTTCAGGTGTATATCAGTATGTAGTGTCTCTACTTTAAAGAGTCCTCTCCTGCTGATGTTCAGGTGTATATCAGTATGTAGTGTCTCTACTTTAAAGAGTCCTCTCCTGCTGATGTTCAGGTGTATATCAGTATGTAGTGTCTCTACTTTAAAGAGTCCTCTCCTGCTGATGTTCAGGTGTATATCAGTATGTAGTGTCTCTACTTTAAAGAGTCCTCTCCTGCAGATGTTCAGGTGTATATCAGTATGTAGTGTCTCTACTTTAAAGAGTCCTCTCCTGCTGATGTTCAGGTGTATATCAGTATGTAGTGTCTCTACTTTAAAGAGTCCTCTCCTGCTGATGTTCAGGTGTATATCAGTATGTAGTGTCTCTACTTTAAAGAGTCCTCTCCTGCTGATGTTCAGGTGTATATCAGTATGTAGTGTCTCTATTTTAAAGAGTCCTCTCCTGCTGATGTTCAGGTGTATATCAGTATGTAGTGTCTCTACTTTAAAGAGTCCTCTCCTGCTGATGTTCAGGTGTATATCAGTATGTAGTGTCTCTACTTTAAAGAGTCCTCTCCTGCTGATGTTCAGGTGTATATCAGTATGTAGTGTCTCTACTTTAAAGAGTCCTCTCCTGCTGATGTTCAGGTGTATATCAGTATGTAGTGTCTCTACTTTAAAGAGTCCTCTCCTGCTGATGTTCAGGTGTATATCAGTATGTAGTGTCTCTACTTTAAAGAGTCCTCTCCTGCTGATGTTCAGGTGTATATCAGTATGTAGTGTCTCTACTTTAAAGAGTCCTCTCCTGCTGATGTTCAGGTGTATATCAGTATGTAGTGTCTCTACTTTAAAGAGTCCTCTCCTGCTGATGTTCAGGTGTATATCAGTATGTAGTGTCTCTACTTTAAAGAGTCCTCTCCTGCTGATGTTCAGGTATATATCAGTATGTAGTGTCTCTACTTTAAAGAGTCCTCTCCTGCTGATGTTCAGGTGTATATCAGTATGTAGTGTCTCTACTTTAAAGAGTCCTCTCCTGCTGATGTCCAGGTGTATCTCAGTATGTAGTGTCTCTACTGGGACATGTCTCCATGCTTTAATGTTCAAAAAGCTCTTTATTTCTCTCATACTGCCTGTGCTGCAGCACCTCTTTTCACCCTCTGTATGAAACCAGAGCCCAGTCTGCTCTGATTGGTTAGCTGGCCGGCTCTGTTGTGATTGGTCAACCGCTTAGAGATGTCCCGCCCCTTAGCCTATCACGTACAATGTGTTGGAGTGCTAGCCAATAGAAGTGAACGTGTTCCATAGTGATGTCACTATGTTCCTGAAGTAAACAAAGGAGTTCAATGGAGGGAACACAGGAATTGTAGCCTTTGCAGACCATTTACATGCACTAAAACCTATATAAGACACTACAGGGAAGTGAAAACCCCAAACAGCAGAATAGGGCCTGTTTAAATGTGGATTACTTTCTTGTCCGTTTACAATATGCATCATAAATGTTGCTCAGCCTGCAGAAACGCTGTTCATTTACTTCTGATGCTTAGAATTAGAGGTCAGTATTATATCAATGTAAGGAACGTGTGCATAGCAGATGCTCAGTTTCAAGCAGCCATGAACCTTAGCTTCCTTCTTGAATACCAGCCCCTGATTGGAATTGTCTATTATTAGCGGAGGTCATTATCACAGATGTCTGTGCTTTTCCTCACATTAAACATGGGAGAGGTGCCAGAGGCCTGTGTGTGGGTGTGTGTGTGTGTGTGTGTGTGTGTGTGTGTGTGTGTGTGTGTGTGTGTGTGTGTGTGTGTGTGTGTGTGTGTGTGTGTGTGTGTGTGTGTGTGTGTGTGTGTGTGTGTGTGTGTGTGTGTGGTTGAGGTGAGTGAGTGTAGTGTGTGTGTGTGTGGGTCGTGTGTGTTGTGTGTGTGTGTGTGTGTGGGTAGTTGTGGGTGTGGTTGCGGTGTAGTGAGTGTAGTGTGTGTGTGGGTAGTGTGTGTGTGTGTGTGTGTGAGTGAGTGTGAGTGTGCATGTGAGGGCGGTGTGTGTGTGTGTGTGTATTGTAGGTGTGTGTAGTGTAGTGTGTGCGTGGCGGTGAGTGTGTGTGTGTGATGTGTGGTGGTTAGTGTGTGGGTGTGTGTGTGTGTGTGTGTGTTGGGTGTGTGTGTGTGTGTGTGTGTGTGTGTGTGTGTGTGTACAAAATAAACTGAAACATTTTGTATTGAATTGAAATTAAAATGAAAGATGATAGTTAGAAATCATGTTCAAGAGAGGAGAAATGGGTGAAACACAGAACATA
The DNA here is from genome assembly GCF_902827165.1 of Trematomus bernacchii. Lineage (NCBI taxonomy): Eukaryota > Metazoa > Chordata > Actinopteri > Perciformes > Nototheniidae > Trematomus > Trematomus bernacchii. The sequence goes on from NW_022987767.1 coordinate 1,988,590, forward strand.
ACATATTTCAGATGAATGTATGAGTATTAGTGATTTATCCGTTATTTGTTAACTACATCCTATACATTAGATTTGTATTTTTCTTTCTTTCTTTCTCCCAAATCTTTGTCTATTTTGTAAATTCTTGTTTAATTTGTTCTTGTATTAGTTGTGTGTATTGTATTCTAGTTTTAGTATCCCAATGTGTATGTCTTGTAACCATGTGTGTTACATAATGCTAGTGTAGAAAAAGAACCATATCACAGGAAGGAGAAATACTTCCCTTCTAGCATGTTGTCTTGATTTTTGTGTCGACTTCTCCTATTGGCTGCTTTGCTGAGGCTGTTGTAAATGTAGTCCACCCTTATTCCACTTCCTCAAATCTGTCACCGCCCACTCAAACTCGCTACAGCTCCCGCCCACTGACGGATGCAAGTGTGTGTCATGCTCTCGAGGAGGAGGAGGAAGAGGAGGAGGAGACGTGGAAGGCTCTCCAATATTCTGCAAGTCACCTTTTGGAAACGTGCAATTTAAGTATTGACAGAAAGCTTCTGCAGCTTCCCTCTGATTATTACTACTGTGAGCATGACCTCACTCTGTCTGAGTCACTCTGTGCTGATGTGTGTTTGTATTACTGGGTGTAGCACCTTAAACATGGCAGTGTGTGTACATCCATCTGTGTATATGCACGCAAATATGAGTCTGTTATGATATGCTTCATGCATCTAACACACGGTGGCTGAGAGATACAAACGTGTCACAACGACCCAAAACACTTCCATTAGGAGAAACCTGCTGCACTTTCAAAAAAGATACAAGTATAAAAACACCAGTGTGCCAAAACACATGCATACTGTATGAAGAAACATCTTCACGCAACACTGGCAGAATTTAGAAAACATTCACCAACTTGATGAAACGTGTGCAATGCTTACTAAAAAGCAGCGGCTCTACTCCATGATTGAACTTGTCATCTTATCCCTAAAGGAGATGCCAGCCACCATCCGGAGAAAACCCATTTCAACCGCTCGTATTCGCAATCTCGTGTTTTCCGTCGTGACCCATCCTTCACAGATGAGGAACAAAGATAGACTGATAGATTGAACGTTTCCCTCTGATTGTTACTACTGTGAGCATGACCTCACTCTGTCTGAGTCACTCTGTGCTGATGTGTGTTTGTATTACTGGGTGTAGCACCTTAAACATGGAAGTGTGTGTACATCTATCTGTGTATAATATGCACGCAAATATGAGTCTGTTATGATATGCTTCATGCATCTAACACACGGTGGCCGAGAGATACAAACGTGCCACAACGACCCAAAACACTTCCATTAGGAGAAACCTGCTGCACTTTCAAAAAAGATACAAGTATAAAAACACCAGTGTGCCAAAACACATGCATACTGTATGAAGAAACATCTTCACGCAACACTGGCAGAATTTAGAAAACATTCACCAACTTGATGAAACGTGTGCAATGCTTACTAAAAAGCAGCGGCTCTACTCCATGATTGAACTTGTCATCTTATCCCTAAAGGAGATGCCAGCCACCATCCGGAGAAAACCCATTTCAACCGCTCGTATTCGCAATCTCGTGTTTTCCGTCGTGACCCATCCTTCACAGATGAGGAACAAAGATAGACTGATAGATTGAACGTTTTGCCTTCTGTCTCAGATCTCTTTTTGGTGCGATGAAGCTACTGCTATACTCCGGCCCATCTTACCCTCTATTGTTCTAAAGAAACAAGGCCCCGAGATACTTGGACTCCTTTACTTAGGGTAAGAACTAATTCGGAGTGGACAGTCCATCTGTTTATCTGCTGAGAACCATGGCCTCAGATTTATAGGCCACAAACCGATGACTCCAACATCACCTTCAAAAAGCAGTGATTCAATCCTTAGCCAAACAAACAGCTGCACAATAATACACACATATATTGTATATTTTTACATATATAATACAATACATATCTTATAAACTATAATATAATAACTATGTGTTTTTTTGTTGTTCAAGCAGTGCCTTTATTTATGGCGCGTTTCCACTACAGCGCGCAGCCCGGTTTAAGAGGGCTGTGACGTCAGCGGCCCGTCTTTGGTTGCGTTTCCACTTGGCCTAGTACCGGCCGGCGGGTCCTAATTCACAGTTTTTCTGGCCTCATAAAATCGTGGGTCCAGGGCCTTACTGTCTTCTAAAAATGATCTCAAACACAGAGCTGTAAAGTTTTGCTCTTTAGTTCTCACTCTGTAATCTGATCACACTTGGATAAGTATGTCTAGTCTAGCTCAATTACTGCCCTATACAACATCTTATCTATACAAGAATGGCTACTGCCAAATTACAAATAATAGCCAGAGTGGTATTTGGTTTTATTATTCCTCTTTGTGATCCTGATGATAATTACATAGAACTTCGTCTAGCGTGAATAATAGTTTAATTGTGTGCTACTTATCCCAAACAGTCCATATTCACACTGCTAGAATGAACAGTCATTGGGAGTTTGGCCAATATATGTTCTGTCGAAGGGAAGCGAAATCACGACTTCATGATTTTTGAATTGCTAATCATGCAAAGAGGAGAACAAAAGTGTATTCATCCCTCTCTTATGCAATCCCACTTAGTCCCATCGCAGCTCGCCGAGCTTCAGCTTTGACCCCCTGTATCTCGCTGTGTCCTCCCATTATGTTCACTCCCACAGCCGATCACACCTCCGACAAAACGTGGACAAACACGGCGCTGTAGCCACATGAAATAAAAAAATCTCTGCAAGCATCCAACTGAGTGAGGAATTAAAGAGCCGTTAAAATATTCACCAGCCTTGGAAACAACGCTGAATCACAATGGAGTAATTCATTCGTTTTTACATTAATTAGCAGAGGACCCTTTACTGACAATATGCTCTGCAATATGATCTAAATTCAACAAATGTAAAAGATGAAATAATGAATGCGCTCTTGCCATTTGCTAAAACATGCAAATCATCCCCAGTGCAGACAATTGTGTTATTTAAGGCACTTATAAGATGATAATCTAATCATAAATGACAAGGGATTTTAAAGAGGCCCTATGCTGTTCATTTCATTCTCATATCAGTATGTAGTGTCTCTACTTTAAAGAGTCCTCTCCTGCTGATGTTCAGGTGTATATCAGTATGTAGTGTCTCTACTTTAAAGAGTCCTCTCCTGCTGATGTTCAGGTGTATATCAGTATGTAGTGTCTCTACTTTAAAGAGTCCTCTCCTGCTGATGTTCAGGTGTATATCAGTATGTAGTGTCTCAACTTTAAAGAGTCCTCTCCTGCTGATGTTAAGGTGTATATCAGTATGTAGTGTCTCTACTTTAAAAAGTCCTCTCCTGCTGATGTTCAGGTGTATATCAGTATGTAGTGTCTCAACTTTAAAGAGTCCTCTCCTGCTGATGTTCAGGTGTATATCAGTATGTAGTGTCTCTACTTTAAAGAGTCCTCTCCTGCTGATGTTCAGGTGTATATCAGTATGTAGTGTCTCTACTTTAAAGAGTCCTCTCCTGCTGATGTTCAGGTGTATATCAGTATGTAGTGTCTCTACTTTAAAGAGTCCTCTCCTGCTGATGTTCAGGTGTATATCAGTATGTAGTGTCTCTACTTTAAAGAGTCCTCTCCTGCTGATGTTCAGGTATATCAGTATGTAGTGTCTCTACTTTAAAGAGTCCTCTCCTGCTGATGTTCAGGTGTATATCAGTATGTAGTGTCTCTACTTTAAAGAGTCCTCTCCTGCTGATGTTCAGGTGTATATCAGTATGTAGTGTCTCTACTTTAAAGAGTCCTCTCCTGCTGATGTTCAGGTGTATATCAGTATGTAGTGTCTCTACTGTGACATGTCTCCAGGCTTTAATGTTCAAAAAGCTCTTTATTTTTCTCATACTGCCTGTGCTGCAGCACCTCTTTTCACCCTCTGTCTAAAACCAGAGCCCAGTCTGCTCTGATTGGTTAGCTGGCCGGCTCTGTTGTGATTGGTCAACCATTAGAGATGTCCCGCCCCTTAGCCTATCACTTACAATGTGTTGGAGCTCTAGCCAATAGAAGATCGAGTGTTACATAGTGATGTCACTTTGTTAGGGATGTGTGAGAGAGAGGGTGTTTCTCAATGGCGAGTAAAGCTGCTCCAGAACCACTATTTCAAGCATACTACGTCATCAAGTCCCGCCGAAGGACTGTTCCAATGTCCAGCATACTTGGAATTCTACCGAGCCCGGCGTACTCCGTTTGTAGCGAGAAATATCGAGGCTGCACATGTGTAGACTCCGCGGTCTTAAAATCCCCACAATGCTTTGCGCACGGACCAATTTCCCCAAATCTGTGGCGGAAAATGTAAGGCGCACACCTGCACACTTGCTCACCTGTTCCACTCTTCGTTTTCTGAATGCCAGGAAGTATTCTTGCCTCGCTTCTGAAGCAAGTGACTCGGAAGACATGTGCTACCAAGCAAGCGTACTCGACATTGAGAAACACCCACAAACTCCCTCTGGAAGGAACACAGGGATTTTAACTTTTACAGACCATTTACATGCACTAAAACCTATATAACACACGACAGGGAAGGCAAACCCCCCAAAAAGCCCCAAATAGGGTCTCTTTGACATCGATACACCAGCATCTGAAAAGTTAAACAGCTTGTTAGTCATTCTCAGGACAAAACTAGAAAGAAAAACACAAGACAAATTGGCTTAAATGCTTTTATAAAGCACCAACCCTTTTAAAGGTGTCTTGAAAATGTGCAAGTCTTCAATCTCCCAAAGGCTTTCCTAAAAAACGGAATGTCTGTGTGAGAGAATGAAAAGGAAGCAGCTTCTAGAAGGTCACGGGGTTCACGCTCACATCTGGGCGAGTGTTTGGCAAACGGCATTTGGGAGAGAAAAAGTAAAAAGTTAATAATGAAAGAGTAAAATAGTGCATCGATTAGAAGGTAACTTTTAAATACCATTTGATTCAACCTTTTAATATATTAAGGGGAAATACATCTAAAGAATTTTAGAAGCTTAGACAGGGAGGTGCAGAGACATTTACGGGTGATTTTAGGAGATTTTAGGTATCACCCATCAGCCTGAATAGTGAAAACATTTGTACATTTTAACCACTTTTAAGAATAACTAAATAACAGGAAATGACACACTTTGAATTTGTAACTTAGCATAAAAGCTCAAGTCCAAAGTAACCGGGTGAATTTGCAAATGCACCTTTTATTCGCCCCTGCTATAGCTGTTTTTTGTTTTGGGAAATGCTCTGTGAAGTGTACACAACTGAATACATTATTCAAAGAACCAAATTATGCTAATATTCTGCTTTTGCCCAGCATTGTGTACACCTTGGCTACTGTGTAACACACTGCTCTAAGATGAGGTATTATCATAATAATACTCATCATTACAAGCTGTATGCTGGGGTCCTTTATTTTGAGGCGTGATAGACCCTGGGCCTTTCTCATTTCTCTCATTTCTATATCCAGTCTCTGATGGTGTTACGTTATTATGAGAGTGCTCTCATACTTGTTTGAATCTGAAATTGTATTTATATAAATATATATATGTGTGTGTATATATATGTCCGCATCTGTGGCCTGTCATTGTCTCATTATACCGCACTGTGAATGAATTCAAAGTAAATAAGTCGTCATGAACACAGTTCTGTCCATCAGACAGAGTGCTGCTGTGACTCCTGTCATCATTAATGGACGTCTCTTTAAAATGACCGCTCTGAGGAGAGGATTTCTCATTTCTCTAAACGCCTGCTGCTTCCCCTCCTCTCGGTTCCCCTCCTCTCTCCTCCACTCGCATCTCCTGTGGGCGGGACTAAGACACGAGGATAGGAGTCGAGGAGGGGAATTCGAGAAATGAGAAAGGCCCCCTATGTTTAATTTATTTATTAGACCCATGGTTTTATCACCTTAAATTGCCTTGGTTTTTTTGTTGTTTAATGTGGGCACAGTGAATGAGTGAGTGAAGCTTTTTGAACGTTAAAGCATGGAGACATATCACAGTAGAGACACTACATGTCTCTACTTAGGGGAATTCATCCACAAAAAACACACTGGACGCTGCACTAGGTCAGAAACCAGAGGACACTGTGAGGTCCACCGTAGACGGACCACTTTCTGTCAAAATGTTCTATCAATTAAGGGCAGCTCTTTGTGGAATAGCCTCCCTACTGAGATACAGGATTGTCCCACTTTGAACAGTTTTAAAGGTCAACTAAAAGAATGGTTGAGAAACAAACAGACGTGTAGATGCACTTTAATACAGGGGCATCTCCTCTTGCACTTGATGTAGCCCTTTTATCTTCTCCTGCACTTTATATTTCGTAGCTGCTACATTGTACTGCCATGTGGTAAATGCTTATATGCTGCTCTTGCTCTTTCTGCATATCATGTATTTATTTTTCTATGTATATAAATGTCATGTTCTTAAATGTTGTATGTGAGGGACTACGGATGGAAACTAGCTCAAAGCTAAAATCCGGCATGTTTACGTTTTTAAAGCATTATTTGTTTTAAATGTTAAACTGTCCCTCTTCAAATAAACGATTAAATGAAAAATGAAAAACATACTAATATGAATCTGAAAATAAGCGTAGTATGTCCTTCAAGTTTACGTCATTTTATCATTTTCAAAACTCACTGTTCAATAAAAGAACATTTTACCTTGAAAATCAATGCATTCTAATAGCGGGTCAATTTGACCCAGGTGGCGGTTTTAGGTATACAAAAACCTCTGGCGGTTCTAGTGTTAAGTACATTTTTATATATTCTTTTAGGTAATTAATTTGCTTAAAAGTTGAATTGCTTTCCTTATTAGGGTTTCATCATCTTATTAAATTGGCTTTTTGTTTCTTGGAGTTTTCTCTCTTTTGTAAACAAGGTCTCGACCCAAATGTATTCATACCAAAAATAAGATGACTATATATACCAAATCATTTGATAGTCCAACACACAGGGATGCTCCTCATGCAGTCAGCTCTTTGAGGCTTATGAAAGTTAAAAGATTGACATGAATGCAGCAAAATACCAACCAATCAAAAGTATAACCTCAGTTTTCAGTCTGTGAAAAATCACCTCAAGACAACGTCAAAAACATGCCAGAGCTAGACTGGAATGTGCTGCGTTCAAAACAAAGATCTTATCCAATTCAGAATCCAAACCTTAATCCAATCAGGAATCTGTGGAAGGACTTCAAAATGCACTCAAGTCTCTATGCAACGTGACAGAGCTTGGACAATAGGACGAGTGTTCAGAAACCCGTCAGACCAATTCCACAAACACTCGAAGCTCAAATTGCTTTCTAAAAAGGTGCTTCAGCTACAGGAGGACGTGAGAATACGTAAGCCACCAGTTATAAATATATATTTAATGTAAACCACTTGTAGTTAGAGTTGCAACGATTTGTAAATGTACTGAAATTATAAAAGCGCTGTTCTAGTCTTCTGCGAGCCAAAGCACCTCTTAAAAAGGCACAATTTACACATTTAAACTGCTCAATGTGGTGCACAATTTGGGGCTAAAATACCTATAAGTTTGTTTTTATCATGAAAAAACAAGATGTTTTAAGACAAATTGTACTTTTAGAAGCTTGGATTTAATTCATTTTTGCTATTTTCTGCTTATTTTTTAAAGTCCCAACCATTAACCAATAAACTAATTGGCAGATCAATTGATACAAATAGTAACGTGCAGCCCTATTTATTGGCAATACTACATTACATTTCTGTGGATCCGTGTCAAAAAGCCTCGATACATCCACCACTAAATCTGGCATTGCAAATAATTAATTCCTTGTGCAACTGGTCTTCCATGTTTGTAGAGGGTTGATACTTCTTATAATCCATCATATTTCTTATCATGCTCCCATCTGTGCAAGCCATTACAAAAAACAGTCAAGTGAGCCAATTCTGCTTTCCAATTGTGGAACTGCTTCTACAGGCTTGGCACAGCAACAGTATCTCACTTTCATATTAAAATAGAAACAAGATTGCGTCATGGATCGTTTTAAAACCTTGAATACCTCAAAATGCACCACAAACAAGAGGAGAAAAACCAGGCCAAATTGCAATTTTAGTGATTTATTTGTACAATAGGAATCGCAATGTACAAATACCCCAGCTCAGATGTAAAGGCAGGAACATAAGAGCATTTTTTTTTTCCTTCTGCTTGACCTGAACATCCCCTGAATCTCACCGAGAGCTTAGACTGATGGAAACAGATGCCAAGAAAATAATGAAAAAAAGCTAAAATAATAAATAAAGCAGCTACAAATTAACATTTACAAGGCGGGAAGAGACCATCCCAACTTAGAGCGTTCAGCAAATTAAAAAAGGCAAAATAAAAACTAAGAAATATCATGTCCCAGATTTAACTGACCAACCTTTATGGCAGTGGAGCTTTATGGCCTCAGTTTAAATAACATATACCAAAGAAAAAGTGAACTCACAGTAGACGAATACAGAAAGGCATATGGTGATATCTCTATCAGGTCCATGCACCTATGCCACTTACATTACTTACATTTACACACCATCCACAGACAATGTTGTGAGCTTTTACACACAAGACAGAGGACACTTTCAATCAAATAAAAAAAAAGTGAAATTCCCTTTTCCACCCCTCCCCCATGTAAAACAAGATTAAACCGCAATGGAGATGAAAGTCCATTTCAAAAACCAAGATCACTTTACATTCACTCAAATGTCCATTAGTAAATCACTAATGCAGCCAACTCAAAAACGTCGTATAAAAATATAACAAAGACTGAAAACTGATGCACTCAACAAAAATATATCTACACAGTCTCAAATGTGGGGTGAAGGGAAGGGGAGGGGGTTCAAGAACTGCTCAAATTTCCAATTTTCTTTCTTTCTGGGGGGATAAGAAGGAATGGATGCTTCACATGATCAAGTCTGAGTCGCGGCGCTTTTTCCCCGCTCTGCCACGGTGACACAGTGAAATCCTCGGGTGCCGTCGGGACCCCTGGGCAGCCTCGTGACCCCCGGAGGAAGACCATCTGCGTTCTGCATCTTCCTCCCCATCATGGGACTGCCCACCGGACTGCTCTCCTGGGACGCCACTTGTTTACGCCTCTGAACCCACGGACTCCCCGAGGGTGTGAGGCTACTGTCCGACGAGTAATCTGCCCAGCGACGCCCCGCCTCAGGGCTCAGACGGCCCTCGCTGGCTAACGGAGACTTGTGGGGGGATTTCCTCTGAGCACAGGGGCTGGCACGGGGGCTCGACCAGGGGCTGTTTCGCGGAGAAATCACAGGACTGAGGTGATTGTTCTGCTGGAAGTTGACCCCTGCGGTGGTGGGGCTGAGCTTGTTGCAGGACTGGGACTTCCTGGCGAGGCGAGGGGACGTCGGGGTGCTTTCGGTTTCCGAGGAGCTGCATGCCGAGTCGTCTCCGTGATATTGGAGTTCACGAACTCTGCTGTTCAGCGAGCGACTTTTACGCATCCCTCCTTCCTCCCGAGGACGCTCTTTCGGGACCTTCTTCTTGGGAGGCTTGGTGCCGATCAGGACCACCTTCAACCTGTGAGAAGAATCAATATATCAACTGTTACTATGTGTTTTATTAGGTAATTTGTCTAGCCATATAATATGTTATGAAAGGATGTTTTTTATTTTTTATTCACAACAATTTTAAGCATCAGTTTGCACGTACTACTTTAAAGCAGATGTGTGTCACTGTAGTTGGCGTAAAGAAGTGGAATTCTTTGCCGAATGAAGAACATTTTTATGTTTAAGAAAATTTATAAAGAAACCGAATTAGATGGTATGAAGTTGACTTTTGATTGTGTTTTATGTTTCAGTATTTGTAAGCAACTGTGACTGAAAGAATATTGCTTTTTTTAATGGTTATTTCATTTTTTTTGTTGTTGTTATTACTTTTTTAAGAAGGGGCAGGTAAAATAAGATTTTCTTCTCCCTGCTCCTTTCCACCATGCGCTATAAACATTTTTTAAAACCAGTATAATGGCGCATTTCCACTACAGTGCGGAGTGCGGTTTAAGCGTGCCATGCCCGGCCCGGCCTGTTTTTGGTTGCGTTTCCACTAGGCGTAGTTCCGGCTAGCGGGTACTTTTTCTCAGTTTTTCTGGCTCTCCAAAATCGAGGTTCTTTCCGGGCCAACAATCGGGCTGAGTATGCTAAACTAGTGAGAGAATCGCTGGCAACTACAACAAAATGAACATATTTGACCGTGATTTAAATTGTAATACACGTTTCAAAATGATGCCGAAGTAACAACATACTGATACCGGTTAGTAAAAACCATGAATTAATGCTTTGACAAGTCTGCAGGCAAAAAACCTTTTAAAATGCGTGTTTCCTGAATGGAGATCGGCTAAGCTAACGTTGTATACAGTATGCTCCGACCGTCCACACACTCACAACGGCCTATACAGACATAAATAAACCAGCGACTGTATTCACCATGACACAGGCAGTCTGTGGTTTGTACTTGTTTAACTTTTGTCTAGTTTCTGAACAGATATGAGGAGCTGTGAGCTCTGACTGCTAACAGCTAACGGCTGATGTTGGTTTTGTGGTTCGCATTGAAGATGACGTCACGGCTCCGCCTACACTGCGTTACTATAGCTACTACCCCAGTTCCTAAACTGTAATGGAAACGCAGCATAAAGTGAGCCTGGCCTACCAAGGCCTAACTATACCGCACTAAGCCGTGCGAGGCCCTGCAGTGGAAATGCGCCATTAGGGTACATGTTAGTTAAAGTGTACATGTTTTGTTTTAAAATAACTGCCATGTGTGGAATAAACAAATAAATAAACTTGACGAGAAGCTTCCTGGATTCTTTTCGGCTACTCCTTCCTCAAATGATAGAAAACGCAACAAACCCCAGGGACCCGGTGCCTCCATCCTCGCACCCTACGGCTTCGTTGGCTTTCACTGCGGCCTCCACCTCCTCAAACTCCACAATGGCGCACTCCTCGGCGGCGAGCTGCGTGTAGCGGCCGCTCAGACGCTTCAGGTCTGCCGGCAGTTCCTTCCCCGGCTTCAGGACTCTGACGGAGGCGATGGCGCCGTACGTGCCGAACTCTTTCAGCAACAGCTTCATCAGCTGCTCCTGCTGAGTGGCCGCTCCTTCGCTGACTCCGTTATCCTTCGTGAGCGATGCTAGCTCCGGCCACTTCTGCAGATCGCTCACCAGCAGCATGCGGCTCGGCAACGACTCGCTGGCAAAGACGGGCACTGCAGATTTACGCCGCACCTTCCGACCCTCCTCGTTCAGCTCGAGCATCTTCGAGTGTCTCAGAGCGTAAGCTGTCGTTCTCCAGTCACGAGTCAAGTGCTTCACCTGCAAAGAGACAACGCTCGTGTTACATGTAGTTTGAGAGGAACATCTGAAAACAATGGAGGTCACATGATGATCCCTACAACTGCTTGACACTACAAGTGGTTGGGTAAATGTTGAGCCTGTTAGACATCACATAGAAAGTCCCCCAGTTCATGACTAACGGTATGACTAATATGTTTTGTATTAAACGTTTTCTGAAAGGCAATGTTAAATCTGCAAATTAGGAATTATTTTGTCAAATATGTGCTAATTTGCATCCGATTCTGTAACAATCAGAAGTGCTGTGCGCCACATGTACCAGTCATTGTTAACCAATCAGAGTGGCCCATGATAGAAGGTGATAGACAGATTGATCCAATCACCTGCCAAGTATTTTTGAAAGTGCCTGCCCTTTCCAAATGGCTTCCAATGGAGCTTTCCTAGATGGTTTGGTGAAACAAACCATCTGAGTCAGGTTAGTAATGCTCCATCACATGTTTGACATCTATTACAGGGTGAGTCTTAAACTGAAGCTTGACTTTAAAGCAACCCAACGGAAGTTTCATGTAAGTTTAGTTTTTTCACTCGTAGCTCTGGCTGTAGGGGTGCTAGAGACGGGAGCACATTGATACGACCTTCCTAGCCGGAGATATGGCCGCATTTTACAATAAACTTCCGTTGGGTCGCTTAAAAACAAATATCGCAAATCGAATCGAAATGCAATATCTGTCAGAAAAATCGCAATTACATTACTTCCCTAAATCGTGCAGCCCTACCATAAGGTAGCATTAGCTTCACAGCAAATATATCTGTTCTCTGCCTTCATTTGAAAAGTGTGTTCAAATGTGCGGCAATTTGTGAGCAAAAACTATGAATTAGAACTAAAGTCGAGTGTCTCAGAGCGTAAGCTGTCGTTCTCCAGTCACGAGTCAAGTGTTTCACCTGCAAAGAGACAACGCTCGTGTTACAGGAGTGAGGTGATGAGTGGTTTGAGAGGAAAATCTGAAAACAATGAGGTCACATGATGATCCCTACAACTGCTTGACAATACAAGTGGTCGGGTAAACATTTGAGCCTGATAGACATCACATAGAAACTCCCCCAGGTCGTGTCTAACAGTAAGACGAATATGTTTTGTATTAAAAGTGTTCTGAAAGGCAATGTTAAATATGCAAATGAAATTACTTTGTCAAATATGGCTAATTTGCATACGTTTCAGTAACAGAAATCTATTAAATCAAGAAATACTGTCAATGGCTAAAAGGCTGTGTTTTTGGGAAACAAAATGTTCTATAAATCAGGATATAAATGCATAAAGGCCTCTGTTATAACCTTCAGAATATAGATTGGAATAAAACTGGAAAGTAGTTTCAGACAGAAGGTGAAAAGAGGTGCTGCAGCTCAGGCAGTATGAGAAAAATAAAGAGCTTTCTGAACATTAAAGCATGGAGACATGTCACAGTAGGGACACTAAATGCTAATATGAACCTGAGAATGAGCATAAAAGGGCCTTTTAAGACAGGTTTCCTCAAGTTTTACGGTTATATATGGAAATGACGCATTTTCTAATGCCAACTTTTGATTTATTGTTGTAAAAAAAAAAAGCCTCAAATGAATTGCCTGAAGCGTCTCACCTTGAGTTATGGAGTTATAGTAAAAAGAAATCAATCACTGACGCCTTCCTGTCGGTCACACTTCCTGAATAAATATCTGGACCAAACATCCTGGTTTCACCTCCATCACTGTATCATCAGCTTGGATTTAAAATGCGTCACCGTGTCCTCAAGCCTTTAAGTGAATCAATGTTTACATTAAAAACGAGCGCGAGTGTTTGGACTTGGATCACTTGTGGCATTAACAGGTTTTTTTTTAAAAACACAACAACCAAACAAGTCTGCATGCACAGGCCAGAGTAACAGCAGCTGTTGTGAATCATTGTGAGAAAAAAAACTCCTTGCACCCCAAACACCTAGTCATGTTGACACTAGCAACAGCCAGTTCAATTCATTTCCCATGACTCTGCACGTCATTGGGAATTAAAAATAGCTATTTTACCTATTTTAAAACATCTTCTCAACCCTGCTTTAACTCCAATGTGTGTATTTTGATCTGCGATCAAATGTGTAGTATGTAAATCTGTGGCTGGACATTATATTCAGTCAGAAATCAGCTCAGGAACATTAATGTGTAACATAATATATCATTACTGAATGTCCACATGAACTCGCCTCCCCCTCAGTTGATTGATATAATTGAGCCGCCTATGGCCTCGGACACATATACAGCAGGAGGTCACTGGTCCCAAAACTACAAAGGCTGTGTGTTCTTTCCAGCAAAATCAGGACAAAGTATTAAAGGTCCCATGTCATGGCCATTTCTACTGATCATAATTCTATTGTTGAGGTCTACTAGAATAGATTTATATTGTGCAATTTTCCAAACTCACATTGGTTTCTCATACAGCATCTCTGTATAGTATGTGTATTCACTCTCTGTCCTAAACGGCTTGTTGGAGCTCCTGCCCCCCCCCTCCCTGTGAGCCCAGTGGCTATCTGCGAGACAGCGAGACACAGCGAAACCCAGCCCGAACACAAATGCACACCCGCAGCCTGGCTGGGAGTTTGTGTGTGTGCTCACACACACACACACACACACACACACACACACACACACACACACCGACTCACAGCCTCGCCACATCCCGCCGTCTCAGGGAGGAGAAATCGGCGGAGCTGCAGCTGAGAAAAGATTGAGTGTGTGTTAACCTAACGGCTCCGCGGACGTAACGTAACGGCTTCACGGATTGGGTCCATTTGGGTATGGGCACGTCACTGTACCCAGGAAGAAAACAATGGAAAAAGAGAAATCTCCAACGAGGCGTTCTGGGGCAGCATAGACAGGTCTTTTCTGTGTTAGGGTTTTACTCGCTACAGGATGTACTTTGAGGGTTTTTGACTCTGCAGACCGTTTACATGCAGAAAAACCTTCATAAACACACAAGGGGACGGGTAATAACCGGAAAAGCATGACATGGGACCTTTAAAGGTCACCTATTATGCAAAATCCACTTCTTCATGTCTCTTCTACATCACCATGTGTCCCCTCTGTGTAAAGAGATTCTGAAAGTTTCAGGAAAAAAGATTCTCTCTCTTTTTGTCCTGATCCATTTATATAAAAACCTGTCTGAAAATGAGCTGATCAGATTTTGTTCACTTTATGATGTCATAACGATTGTCTGGCTTGTGTAACCATTAGCCAATCACCAACCAAGGTAACCCCCCCTCCACCTTATCACCTGAATCTCCTCCTAGAGCACCATTGTGTTCTTTGTAACCAAATGTCTCTCAGAGGGGCGTGGGGAGGGGCTCCTTATTTTCATCTAAAGTAACAGACAGAGAATCAGCACTTTTGAAACAGGGCTGAAACAGAGGGGATTATGGGATGCTGCAATGATCTGTTTGGTATTTGGAGCCAAACACTTCAGAGACATGTTCTGTATATATCTGAGACCTATAATATATTTATGAAAAACAGTGTAATAGGGGACCTTTAAAATACCACCCCCCACCACACACACACACACACACACACTATCAAAGTGTTTTGGAGCCATGGTTACCTTTTTGAAGGAAGTGAGCAGCTTGACGCTCACGAAGCCCAGTTTGTTACGCCGGACGTGTTTCAGCAGGAAGGCGTCGTGCTCCAGGTTCTCGTCCGACAGGTAGTATTCGATCTGAGCCACAAGCTTCTGGATCAGCTCCGAGTCTGGGGGCTGCCAGCTGTCCTCCTCCAGCTCCCCCCCGCTGGTCCCTGCACCGCTGTGTGACGACAACATGGTCAATCAAAGTTTATTTATAAAGCCCAATATCACACATTTTAACATTCGTCTCAAGGGGGTTTTCAGTTTGAACAGAATATGAGTCATGGTCAATCAAAGTTAATTTATATAGCCCAATATCACACATTTTAACATTCGCCTCAAGGGGGGTTTTCAGTTTGTACAGAATATGAGTCATGGTCAGCTCTTCCTGTTGTATCAATAACATTAGAATGCTTTACATTAAAAGTCATTTCATCATGCATTTCTGTTGCACTTTATCTTAATGTTTTACAATGTAGTAAAACACTTTTAACTGACATGTGTTGAAACGTGTTATATAAAAGAAACTTGCCTAAACTTTTTATAGAGCTGCAAACATAAGTCAACACATTGATTATCACCAAATGTGTTTCATACTTTTAAAAATGGCAGAAAAGGAGGTTTTTAGCCACACAAGATTTCATTTCTCCGTTTAAAAAAAATTGTTAAAACCAATGTCTTCTTGCAACAGCATTTTGAAATCCTTTTTGTTCTTTAGGACACAAGGGACTATTTTCGCTTTATAAAGTTCATTATATTTTAAGAAAAACACAGTTTGATAAAGGGCTGCATCACAGAAACTACAAGGAGCACAATCATGGATCTGTGAACTCATAGTTTAAGTTGAATATCAAAAGATGTGCGCACATACACTCAATATGTCGATGTATCCTTGGGCAAGATACTTAACCCTGAGTTGCTCCCGATGGCCAACGGTGTGTGAATGTTAGGTCCTAGAGTAAGCTACACTGCTCTGTATGAATGGGTGAATGACATGTAGTATGTAAAATGCTTTCAGGGGTCTTAAAGACTGGATAAAGCGCTATACAAGTACAGTCCATTTACCATTTACATACACAAAAATGTTTAATATGGAAGACATTCAAAAAATCCCATGTAAGGGTCTTTCCTCAATTTTACAAAAAGATATTGCTCTGACTTTTGACAAAAGTGGATGTTTTTTTATGCCATCTAGAAATGAGTGAAGATATAAATGTATTTTATCAAGTGCTTTTAGAGGTGCTAAAATACAAAGTCTATATTTAAAAACAAGCTAATTATTACTTTCATAAAGTACACGATTTCAAGACTTTAAACCAATTAGAACAACAAAATTATGAGATATAATCTATGTTTACTATCCGTGTTTCTTCTTTATTCTGCTCCTGCTATGACTCCTGAATTTCAACCGGGATCAATTAAGGTCCATCTTATCGTATGTTCACATATGGGTTAAAACCCAATAAGCCAGAGTTTGTGACTTAATAAAAAAAAGACATAATTTAGGCCTTGAGAATATATGATGGACATTTTTCTCTATATTCGGACATTAATAGACTAAACGACGAATGGAGAAAATAATCAATGACGGAAACAATGTCAGGTTGCAGCACTGCTCTCTAACTGTTGCACATTTCCCTTTCGTTAACACAATAAGCCTGAGGATTTGGCAGAAATGCTTCCTCATCCTACATTTCCCAAGCTGCGTCTCCCCCAGACCTCGGTGTAACACCAGCCCTCAAACTGCCAAGCCCTCTCCATCTGAAGGGTGCAGAGTCACAGGCTCTCCCTCCCACTCAGAGTATGGTGGAATCACCAAGACAACGTCACGCAAAATCTACACAAAAAACTGGTACTAGAGCAGCACAGCTGAAGCTTTCAGGGCTCAATGAGATCTCAGTGAGGCGCCTGTGTGAAGCTGCGAGGCAGGTAGCTTTGTTGCAGATTACAGTGAGGGTCTGAATGAATTTTCGTGGATGACTCATCACGTCCTCCCCTCCTTTTCCTCCCACACACACCCTCAGTCAACAGCTATCCAGCCTGACCTACCGCACAGCAAACTGCAGGACTTCAGATGAGGCTTTTAGAGAGAATACCTTCACTGTCAATACCTCATTTTAATATTTCAATTGAAGAAATGCAGCAGAGATATGCTGGTAATTAACTTCCGAGTGAGTGCTGCAGAGAAGTCTCTGGAGGAATGTAGCAGGAATATTAACAGCAACATGCTGACAGTGCACTTTTCTTTATCAGTACATGCTCCCTGATTTGTTTTAATAAATGCTAGAGCATACACACAAACTGAGGAGAGAGACAAAAGAATATTTGATATAAATCATCTCGCATTTTGAGATTAATGTACAAGATTCTTGTAAAAATGTGGAACAATGTTTGGGGACAAATAAATATAGTTTTTTTAAGTTGTTGAACATTTTGCTTTGATGATTTCAAAAAAGGTGTTAATTCCAGATATGATTAAATGTATGCTTAAGATGTACGATTGTGTGTGACTCAAATCTAAAGACGGATATAACAATACAAGCTAAGATAAAGAAAGATATCTGCATAAAAACTAATGGGAAATTGAACTTGGAAACAAACACTTGCCTCCTCTCAGATGTTTAATGATCTTTGAATGCCTCCTGTGTATCCGGTGCTGCAGCAGCTCTTTAAGTCACAGCAACATTAAGGTGTGACCTGCAGGCTTGCGATGGACGGGGAGATTTATTCTCCCCACTGGCCTTTCTGTCACTGACTCACTCTTTGCGCACGCAGTCAGAGTATAGGAAACTTATAGGCTGGAGGATAAAAATAGCCGGCCATGATGCAGGGGAATTGGATTAAAGTGAAGGTGCAATCCTTTATCTCTCAGGTGTCTGCCAACAGGTGGTTACACACTCCGAACCGGGGGTGATAATAACAGCCCCCAGGCATTTCTGTGAGGATGTACACACCCAATTGTGGTCATTTATTGCCCCATTTCCCCATTGTAGTGTTTCTTTGTTACACCTGTCATGATTAGTTATTTGTGCGGCTTCTTTCTACATTACTGGCATTCTTCCAGGGACAAACCCAAAATGTACCTACGCTGCATGTGCTGGCAGGGCTAATACATTATAACATCTGACTCAGATGAAATGCTTAGGATGCATAACCTCGATGCAAAGCAGGAAACCCCTCACTCACCCTGTAACCTCACTGAACCCACTCTGCCTTTATTTGAGGAACTTTACTCACATAACATAACACCTTTGAGAAATAAGACGGGAAAATAGTTTATTTTTAGCCAAATTAGATGATTTTTACTTTTGCTGAATGTACATTTCCTCTCTGTTGGAGGAACCAGGTTTGTCTTGCCTTTGTTGAACCCAGTCTGTCTTTTTTTGACGGACTTTACTCACATTTATATACCTAACACTTTTGATAAATATGGAAGTAAAAGTGTGTTAAAACCAGAAGAAGAGTTTCATTTCAACCAAACGAGATTATTGCCCTAAATGTACCTTTATTGTTCTTACCCAGTGGTGTAAAGTAATGTTGTTCAAGAAGTGTACTTCAGTACAATTTTGAGATACTAATACTTTACATGAGTATATACACATTTGTTGCTAATTCATACGTCTACCCCACTAAAATCAGAGGTTAATCGTGTACTTTTACTCCACTACATTTATCTGTATTACTTTGCAGATTTGGATTAATGATATTAAACATAAGCAACACTTAATATATAAAGCTTACACTATACAAAGGAATTATAATGAGCTCCACCTTTACCAACTGTGATAAACACATTAATGCATCAATAATTATAATCAAAACATATGATATATATATTATTAGAACATTGGCCAATCTGCATAATGAGTACTTTAAGTATATTTTGATGCTAATACTTTTACATTCGCAATGCAGGACTTTTACTTAGAACTCCTACAATGTGGTATTTCTAATTTTACTTAAGAACAAGATCTGAGTAGGCCTACTTCCCAAGTGTCAACGCAAGGAAAACGGTTTCCTATTAACCAATTGAGATAATTGACTTGCATTTAACCTCATTGCTGTTACTGCTGTTACCCCAAGCGTCCCTTACTAACACAACTCAAAGTAGAGACTCAAACCTGGATTTGTCATGTCTCCCGTACTCGTCCTCACTACAGCTGCCCCCGAGGAAGTCAATAATGCTCGGGGACACCTCCACGGGCTCCTCGTCCTCCTCCGCCGCCTGGATGGCCACAGTGATCGTCACCGTCCCCATCTCCTGAGAGTGCTGATCCACGGTGATTACCTCATCGAAGCCGTGCTCCACTGACGCATCCAGGACGCACTGGTTCGGGATGGGGCTCTCCGTGGACCCGCTCATGTTCCCGGAACAAGGCAAGGTGCCTCCAGAAGCAGCAGAAGCAGAAATGCCTCCCTGGAAACCTCTACTCTCGCTCGGCTCAAAGGCACACACAGGGTACGGGGCGCGTAAAGCTGCTCGACGCTTCTTCGGGCACCAGTGATGGCGGAGAAGGACCCAAGGGGCTCCGAAGACGCGCTCCACGGCTTGCCAAAGACCCCCGATCCAGGCCTGTGGAGCGGAGGGGCTTGAGGCAGCAGCCAGCGAGACGCAGCCTGCAGGAGCTGGAGACACCGAGCTGGAGCCTCCTTGGGCTTCTACCGCTGCTAGTGGTGCTACTTCCTCATATGTAAGAGGCTTACTGCCTTTGAAACGAGCTCTGGGATTGGGCTCGTCGCTCTCACTGCCAGCCCACAAGCACAAGCTGACACAAAGCCAAGAGGGAGGCAGCAGGAAGGAGAGGCAGCGCATGAAGGCGTTCACCAAGGCGTGCATGTTATACCTCTTTCTCTTTTTTTCATACGTAGATTTTTTTCTTCCTTTTACACACACTGTGTTGTTGTATTTATCTGTGAGGACACGAGAGGCCGATTTACGTGGATCTAAGTAATGGAGCACATTCACGTGGTGTTCATCTCTTAATTGGCAAACTGCCGTGTCAAGGACGACCCCTTTTCTCTAATTAGATAATAGGCTCTCAGCCGGGTGGCACGCGATGAGGCAAGTGCTGTTTGTTTGTGCCGCGAGGAAACACACACATTAATGCATTCCTATGCATAGAGGCCAGAGCAGATATTGCAAATACCTAGGAGATCAGACATCCATATTATTTAGAGCTGACCACGCCTACAAAGACACAAATCAATAATTGATGTACTTATTCCACATTATATATTAAATATATTATATATGAATCTGTTCACATAAGAGCTACGACGATAAGTCAAATATGAAATAAGACAATTGACAAAGATAAGGTCATTTTCCATTCAAAAATTGTATAAAGAATTATGTTTTCAGCCAAAATGATTGAGATATCCGGATTTTCTCTGTTTCATTTTTAAATGAATCTGAATATTTTTGGGTTGGCGCTAAAGACATTTAAACTGAAATTTACATTATTTATTATTTTCTGACATTATAAAGGCCACATGATGAATACATTATTCCAAAAAATAGTCTGCAGATTAATCGATAATGACAATAATCATAAATTGCTTATTTAGTTATATGTTATAGTTATATCTTCCTGGGAATGATTCAGAAAACATGCATTTTTTTTAATTTAGTTATACTGAAAAGCTCTGAAATTGTTATAAGAATATTGACACTAAAATATCATATTATAATCTCACATCAAAGTCAAAATTCCCAGACACAATACTGAGGACATGACCTTATACTGTCCTCAATGATAACTGTTCATTGTATGATTCATTCCTATGAGACGAATGAAACATCGCTCAAATATAAGTAGAGTAAACATGATTATTATTATTATTGATTTGTCTCAGAGACCCACTGAGACATCCATACGCCAACATGCGGGATCATTTCCAGAATCACTGCTTTCATTGATGCTGATGTGAACATGTGTAGGTGTTCAGAGAGAGCATTAATATTACTACAGTCATCTAAATATGTCTGCTGTAGATGAAGTCCATTTTCATAGCTGCTAGTTGGCCTCCATCCTAACAGCCGTGTAAATCACCCTGCATGAAATATCTGCACTCCTCCCCTAGCCGGGCTCACAGCTGGTGGGCAGTCTGACTCACTCTCTGCACCACATGCTACACAATGCTCCAGTTTGTGTACAATGCAAGAGGGGGCTGAGGAAGAGATTGGCAAAAAATGAGCCGAGGTTTCGTATTGAGGACTGATTTCTTTTGTCAGATGAAGCCACATTTTCCTCCAGCCGGGTCATTGCTTCCATCAACGAGGTTATGTTTTTCAGTTTGTCAGGGTTACGAGAAAAACTATTGGCCCCATTTTCATGACACTTGGTGGAAGGGTGAAGCATTGACTATGGAGGAAGCTATATTACATTTTGGAATGGATCAAGTAATTGGGCGGATACATAAATACGTTTTTACTTGGACAAGGTCATTCTCCAAATGCCACTTTCAACTGTTTCCAAAGCAAAAACATGTGTTTCCAAGATTTTCTAGTAACACATTACATGTCATTTGTTAGACGCTTTTATCCAAAGCGTCTTACATACATTCAGTACTGTGGACAATCCCCACAGGAGCAATTTGGGGTGAAGTGTCTTGCCCAGGGACACAACGACATGCTGACTGCAGTGGGACTCGAACTTGCTACCCCCTGATTCGAAGTCCATCACACTATTCACTGAGCCACACGCCTTATTCTGCATTGTTTAATTGTGAACCCATTTCTATGAACAATACATTTCCTGAACAGAATGAAGATGAAGCTGTTTGTGAAACTCTGAAACAAGGAAGTGAAGTCAGGACGGCGCTGTTAGCACCTGCTGATCACTTCCTATTTTTTCCACGCGTGACGTAGATGTCCCAGTTTGAAGAGATGGCCTCCTTTCAACCATCTGCCCACAATGTGTGCAAAAGAAACCACAAAAATTGCTTTTGAAAGGTCTCTTTCAGTATACAATACAATTCAACAGCACTGCAAACTGCTGTACAGCCTCCAAAATGTCCATTTATTCTCAACAAATCCAAATAAGTGGAACTTTATGAACTCAGGATGTAATAACTTATTACGTTTATCTCGTTTGACTAATAAGCTGGAAACTAAGTGCCTTTCTTAATCCCTGTCTGGGCAATGCTTTCTAACATGCACCATTGCTCTTTAATTCTTTCACAATGACCATTTTCCCTCCCATATTGCATCACTATCTCTTCAAAGAAACATCTCTCTTTGAATTGTCTCTCCTAAGGATTCTCCTGCAGAGGATGTGCCTTCCTTTCCTTTCCATGTCCCTTACAGTATATTTTTTAATGATTCCAGTCTTGGACCATTGTAAACTAGTTTATTTAAATCAACCTCTCTTTATGAGAGTCTGATGTGATCCTATTGATACTATTAAGCTTAGATGAGTATTTCTCCATTCTACTGTATGACCTTAAAGTCTAACTTTAAAATCTTCATACAACTTGTTTCTGTTTACTGTTTGACTGTACAGTAGGTGTCCAAGGAAGCGTATTTGCAGAAGATGAGTACAGACACATCCTATTAAGATATGTTAATTTACTGTTTAGTACAAAGAGTATTCATTATACTATCTTTAAGACCAATCCTGCTACACTGCTATATCAATGAACACTTGAAATGAGATTTTTGAAATATGTCAACAACTATTTCATAAATTGTGACCACATTTGGTAGAGGAATTCATACTTCCCAGTGGACTTCAGTGATCCACTGGCTTTTCCTTTGGTATCACCATGAGGTTGACATTTGTGATTTTGACTGAAATATCTTAGTAACTTTTGGACAGTGTCCCTTGAAATGTGTTTTAAGGTTTCATTGTTCACATGCTAATGTTAGCATGCCAAACTATGGGAACAAGGTAAACATTACAGCTGCTATAGACATCAGCATGTTAGCTTTCTCGTTCTGAGCATGTTAGCTATTGTTAGAATTTAGTTTCAAGCATTACTGGGCCATAGTTCAGCCGCACAAAGCTGCTAGCATGACTGTTGACTCACTTCTCACTGCAAATATCACTAGCTTACCATGACATCTGTATTACGAACAGGTTTAAATGCAACAGATCCACGTGCAGTTCATCAGCTTGTGCTGTTCCCTTTGACGTACTCTTATTAGATGCAAGATAGATTTCCATTGTTAAAACCTGCCCTACCACTTGCATAGCTGCAGTCATTGTTGTTGTTAGCGGGAGGTATAGCAACAGGGGAATCTGCTGACTCAATTTTGGCCGCAGTGTGAAGTTTCAACAAATCATTTTTGAATTCAGAAAGTATTCTTAAATTGTATTTTAACTCACAGAAGCTCTCCTCTATTTCTATTTGTTTTTATATCTGACAGGGAAAGCTAATGTTAGGAAGAAACAGAGAACATCATCATAAAGACAGGTAGTAGTATATCAGTATTATTGTGTTTTTGATTTTTTTATATCAGGCTTCTTAACTAACCCATTCCTTGTTTATGTTTACCTTTGATTAATTCTGGGCTCTGTCAATTCTGTGTGAGATAGAAGGGCGCTCACCTATGAAACAGCTATTCCAAATTTCATTTTAGTCTACCTCCCTCAAGGAATCTTAAAATTATCCTGTCTCTGTCTGAGGAATCAAACTATTGGATCATACAGTAACTGATAATTCACAATTTTCTCATGTAAGAACTGAACATGTGTATATTTGCACAGTCATGTAGACACATTTCACACACATATGCACACACACACACACATATGCACACACACACACACACACACACACACACACACACACACACACACACACACACACACACACACACACACACACGTTTATTGATTCATGTTGCTTACTTGATGTCTGCTTTTACCTTTGTTGATTGTATGACTTTTGATAGTGTGCTGTTTTTTACAACTTGCTTCTTTTGTTGTAGTCTGATATAAAAACATATATAAAAGACATTAGCTTACATATTCACAATACAACATAAAACGCAAGTAACAGCAACAGAGATACCCACAAGTAACGTGCAATCACCGCTAGATGCACTTCAATACAGGGGCATCTCCTCTTGCACTTGATGTAGCCCTTTTATCTTCTCCTGCACTTTATATTTCGTAGCTGCTACATTGTACTGCCATGTGGTAAATGCTTATATGCTGCTCTTGCTCTTTCTGCATATCATGTATTTATTTTGCTATGTATATAAATGTCATGTTCTTAAATGTTGTATGTGAGGGACTACGGATGGAAACTAGCTCAAAGCTAGCGTTTTTAAAGCATTATTTGTTTTAAATGTTCATCAATGTGCACTGTCCCTCGTCAAATAAACGATTAAATGAAGTCTTCGTAACACCAAGACACATTTTGTGTACTTAATTTTTGCATGATGGGCTGATTTTAGTCATGATTTCATCTTAATTTAAATTCATCTGCGATACTGTCTAATATATCTTTATTGATTTGAAGTCTTTGTTCACTAAACAAGCAGCAGCAGGACACAAGAAGCTGTCAGAGGATTATACTATCAGATGATGTTACAATAATGGCTTCCTACCTTTTGTCTTTGCAAATCTTGATATTATTTTTACGATGTGACATGGCAGATGGAAAGGGTCATGGCAACCAGTCGGTTTCCCCTCCTCCTGTCTGTTTCTTACTTCAATGTTTGAGCAATTTTGCTAGGAAATGGGGGATGGTTGTGAAGCTGTGAGGAAACGTTTGCAACCCCCATCTCTTGCAGCCACCAGCAGCCATGGTGCTGTTTAGGCATGCAAATGTGTTCTTAGATTTCTGAATTTCAACAAAAGACACACATTTTGCATTCAATTAAATAAAACAAATGCATAATGTAAACAAACACCTTTAATGTCCTTTTCTTGTGCTGCATATCATATGTTTTCTGTAATGTCATCACTAATCCTTCTGAATAAATCCTGTAACATGTTATAAAGGTCCAGGTTCAGGTTCAGGTTCAGGTTCAGGTTCAGGTTCAGGTTATTTATTTGTACCGTAGGTAGATTTTGTTTGCAGAGAAAAAGACAAGGGATTCATCCTGACACGAAAAACAAACACAAACAACAGACTAGTAAAAAGTACAAGTATACGTATATACAAAAACATTTTAAAGGGAGTGGATTTCAGTGTAAAAGTGAGCAATACCATTAAACTGTACCTGAATCTCTTAATATGTATTGTCACACTCAAAGACCTTTCTGGTTTCTTCTTATGTCTCCTATACACATGTTGTTGCAAAAAGAATGAAATAAAGCCGGACATCTGTAACCCAGAGCTGTCTAGTAATGTATTTCGCCCTCTGAGTGTGTTTGGCTTATATCATTTCAGTGGTTGCAGACAAACTGTAAGAGAAATGTTTCATAACTACACTGACAGGAAAAACCAGGCAGGAGTCATGCTGTGCTGCTGCCAACAAATCAGCACTGCTGCTGCAATTGCACCCTGTTTGTTTCTTTCCATTTCCCATGATAACAAATGGTATGTTTCTTTCTGACAGTCAACAGTAGGTATCAATTGTATTGTGCTGTATATCAGACCGAATGTGAATAGTTTTTTGGAGTGCGTATGTCTGGTTTTAAGAAAAATTGACTTATTTTCACACCTGCTTTTACCCATCTCCCTTCTGACAGAAAACCGACTCTATCACTAAGATACAACAAGAAATACATGGAGCAAGGCCAAATGAGATCCCAATAGAAGGTGAGAGATACAGGAATGACACCTTTTATTGGCTCTGTTTTCCTCTCATGCATTATATCTAAAGACATAACTGCAGATATATTTAGACACAACTTACATTTATATTGTATTGCTTCCAATATGGCCTGTCATACAAACTGTTGATGATCACCTCCCATATTATTTGTCAGCTTGTGCTTCGTGAATAGATTTTGACAGGCAGTGTGTGGGATGTCCTCTTTGATGAATCTGGACCTGTGTTCGCTGAGCAACTGCTCATTACTGCCAGAGTAAGAAAGACTGAAAAATACTCAACACTCTATGTGTGGTGTTCGCTGGTGTTGCTGACTGCAGATTAAACGGGTTGTCGCATGATTTATTTTGTTAAGAAGGCAGAAAAAGAGCGTTATCCTCAGGGACATGATGAAGAATTCACAAGATGTATTTTCCAGCAACTTAACAAAGCCATTTAAAAGGGGCCCTATTATGGACTTTCTTAGGTTCATATTAGTGACCATTTTGAACAAGTTGTGCCTTTGCTACTGTGAAAGCAGGACAATATATTTTTTTCAAATGTTGTACACATTAAATTCAATACATTTACATGTAGTACACACTTTATAATAAGCCTCCTAAGACCAGGCAATTAAATGTTTCTTCTGTGGGAGACATGTCACTCAGGCCTTTATTCCAAACACCATGCCTCCAGTTTGTTTCTGAACTGTTTTAGTGATGTAACACACATGAAAATATCTTTTGTCTTTTGAAAAGCAAGGGATTGGTTTTATTTATGAGAGTCTTAAAGGTCCCATGTCATGCTTTTCCGGTTAATACCCGTCCCCTTGTATGTTATGAAGGTTTTTCTGCATGTAAACGGTCTGCAGAGTCACAAACCCTCAAAGTACACCCTGTAGCGAGTAAAACTCTAACACAGAAAAGACCTGTCTATGCTGCCCCAGAACGCCTCGTTGGAGATTTCTCTTTTTCCATTGTTTTCTTCCTGGGTTCTCTGACGTGCCCATACCCAAATGGACCAATCCGTGGAGCCGTTACATTACGTCCGCGGAGCCGTTACATTACATCCGCGGAGCCGTTACGTTAAGTCCGTGGATTGGTCCAAATTGACCAATCCGCGAACTTCCTCACACACACACTTAATCTTTTCTCAGCTGCAGCTCCGCCGATTTCTCCTCCCTGAGACGACGGGACGTGGCGAGGCTGTGAGTCGGTGTGTGAGCACACACACAAACTCCCAGCCAGGCTGCGGGTGTGTGTGTGTGTGTTCGGGCTGGTTTCGGGCTGGGTTTCGCTGTGTCTCGCTGTCTCGCAGACGGCCACTGGGCTCCTAGGGAGGGGGGGGGCAGGAGCTCCAACAAGCCGTTTAGGACAGAGAGTGAATACACGTACTATACAGAGATGCTGTATGAGAAACCAATGTGAGTTTGGAAAATTGCACAATATAAATCTATTTTAGTATACCTCAACAATGGAATTATGATCAGTAGAAATGGCCATGACATGGGACCTTTAATTATGTTATTGTTAGTGTATTCATTTCTAAAGCTTTTAAAACACACATTTGAAGACATGTCCTTTCCAGGGGACATTGGGACTTCTTCTAGTTTTAAACAACGTTCCATACTTCAGGAAACAGAGCACTGAGGGGGGCAATACGATTTTTTTTAAATGGTTGGGGCAAAATTCAGACGTTATTGAGTTGTCAGGACATGAGAAAGAAATGATCTACGCAGGTTTTAAAATGTGTTTGATATTTTATTTTATTGATGAATTATCAACCGAGAAGGATTTATAATGAAAATCATTTAATAGTTTTTCAATCAAATGTCATTTTTTATGTTTAAGATTTGTTTAAGTTTTGGTCTATATTCTTCAAAAGGGATCTTGTGAACAACTTGCAGTCAAATGCACAAAGAACCTCAGTCAAGGTATAATTTTGAGATATAGTAAACATAATGGCCAAAAAAAGAGCATAGCATAATTAAAAAGATATTTGAGAAATGTAATGACTCACTGTTATGGCTTCAGCCATCATTAGTGTGATATGTTGCTCCTGCCTTCTCTGTGAGAAAGCTCTGTTTTCAATGTTCCTGTGGTCATTATCATAGCAATTTCAGAATTACATAAATTTGACCCAGAATACAAGTCAAAATAAAATGTTCACAGGTGTCGCCACAGTTTAATTTGAATTAAGTTTAGAATTATGATGGCTAAGGTTACGTGTGATAGCTCACAATTATGTGTAATTTGCATGTACTGACTTTAGGCTACTGAATACGGTTTTCTGAGGTCATGTCAGACTGAAGTGCATAAAACACCAACATTTCCTTTTATGCATATTTTATTGTAATTCATAGGGCAAATATACAACTCAGAATTTAGATATGGAGCTCCTAAATATTTAAATAGCATTTCCACCTCACAATAAATTAAAACAGCATATGGGAGCATGATTTAAAAAAAATCTCATAACATTGACACTCCATATTCGATAAAAGATATCCTCATATTGCTGTTATGACACAACTTCAGGCTGCGCCAAACACATACAAAAGTAGTTCCCAAGGCATTCATTAATTATAGGGACTGTGGGAAAGTGGGAAAATTCCCCAAAACTACTTTATCCCTGAACCATCTTTTCAACCAGTTTACACCAACCCAGTCTCACATGTTGTGGACCAACGTAGTTATTAGACGTTTAGATGTGAGACTCGGTTGGTTTACACGGGTAGGCTTTTGTATGTATTCCTTTTTCACTACTGAGTCTCCCACTTTGAAAACCTCTCCTCTAGTGAATTTGTGTTGCTGGAAAAAGCAGAGTGCACCTCACATCTCAAATAGTAAACTGCAGAGGCTTGTACTGTTTACTCAGGCTACAGTGAACATTGGACCATTTATTTTTCTTCAGAAGGGGATGTGCAATTGGCTGACATTTACCCTTCACCTGTTTGAACAGAGATATATCGTTAGTGTTATGTAAAATGACAATCAGACTTTACGCTTAAAGGGGGCTTTCTAAATCTGACAGAGTTAGTGTTATGGCTGCCGATTTGGCACCCTCTCTGTAACTTTGGACCAAGATGGTCATAATCTCACCAAAAAGAAAGCCTGTAAACTTTCCTCATTGTTTGACTTATTTATGTTACTTGAATATATACTTACTCTGTTGTTAATTATTGTTTTTAGTTTGTACGTTGTTATGTGCCAGGCAGGCTGTTCTTGTGTGTTTTCCCTCCTCCTGCTCTTTGCACTTCTCCTCCTTTCTACATTTTAAGTAAAGGGTATACCTCTACATTTCACCATGTATGTAAAACTGTGTCAGACACTCTAGGTTATTAGATTATTGCCAGCCCTTTATTGTTTTATTTTCCCATTGTTAGTAGATCAGACAGTGAGGGCTTTTTGTTTGTGCTTTGTTTCAAAGGATATATTTAGATATAGGCCTTCTTTTGTTATATTTTATTTTATTTGGCAACATTGCCTTTGTCTTCTCCTCCCACCCCCTTAAAAAACATGTGTTGGCATTTTTCCATGATGAACATTAAATATACGTGCTCACTTTTATTCTGACTCCCTCAATTTATTGGTTGTGGTGTTACTGTCTCCATTTCACCTAAACACATTTTGGGGACATCATTGTAAAGAATCAAAGATGTAAACTGTTTTGCTATCTATACCGTACTGGCACTATTTAATGTTATTGACTGACATGTTGTGCCCTAAAGGTTTGTATATGAATCTTGGAAATAAAGTGTAAGTTCAATAAATACATATTCAGGACTAGTTTCACTACGGAGTTCTGTTTTCGGGACACGGGAAGTGGGTGTAACCAGGCAACGCCAAAGTTACCATGGCAACAAGGCTTGTCTCCGAGGAAGTTTGTAATGCCTGAACAGAGATCAATATAGATCGTTTTTTTGTTTCGTACCGTAGCAGATAAGTTATTTAACATGTTCATAATGTTAGTACCGCTTCTTAAATAGAGTTGTAGGTATGTTTCAATGTTGTTTTGAATTATTGACATTATCTAAATGGAGCCGGAGAGAAATGAGGGTAAAACGATGCGAGCTCAGAAACACAACAACAGGGATAAATGGATGTCTCTCACCCCCATGGTAAATACAACTTTTAATACACTGTTATCATTTCTTGACAGTATAATATTTAGTCTAACCATTCAACGTTGAGGCCTCAGGCTCATTTAGTAATACTGCTAACTAAAGAAGAGGTTAGCAACATAGCTTAACTAGCTATCTACATGCTAATGATTAGGGGGCCTATGTCTTATCCAGAGAAGTACCAGAGTGTAGGAATACTCTGTTACAAGTAAAAGTCCTGCAGTGCAAATTGTACTCAAGTAAAAGTAATATAGCATCAACATATATTTAAAGTACCAAAAGTAAAAGTACATGCAGTTTGATCCATTTCAGATGATATGTTTTATAATGATTGATCATTAAAGTGTTATCAAAGCTGGTAAAGGTGCAGCTAGTTTGAATGACTTTGTATACTGCACGGTAGCTTGTGAATTTACTCCAGGTGGAACTAAAGTCTGATTTAACACTTGATTATATTTCACATCATTAATCCAAATCTGTAAAATAATTGTAGGTATTTATTAAATGAATGTAGTGGAGTAAAAGTACACCATTTACCTCTGAATTGTTGTGGAGTAGAAGTACAAAGTAACACAACATTGAATTACTCAAGTACAAGTACCTCAAAATTATTGTACTTGAGTAAATGTACTTTAGTTACTCTACTCCACCGGTCGATGTCTCTATTTATTAGTAAATTGTTAGTGAAGTACTTTTACTCAAGTCCTGCACTCAAACACAAATAACTTATAATTTACTTGAGTATTTTCATTGTATGCAACTGTATACACCACACAAGGTAAAAGTGTAGTTCTTGTTTGACAGCTTTAGTTACTTTTCATATTACAGTTTTCAGTTCAAATTATTTTACTGACAAATTGGTACTTTTACTTTTTATACCATTAGTTATTTCTGCTGATTGTACTTGTACTAGTATTTGTTTTTTAATGCCTGACTTTCACGTCAAACAAAGTATTTTCACAGTGGTATTAGTACTTTTATTGAATCTCCCGCTATTGTTTGCAGGTCAACAGCTGCAAGTTGCACATCACTGCTGCCAAAGCAACCGAGAGAGCCCAGAGGATGGTGAGGCAGGACGAAGAACACACTGAAGGACGAGCTATATGATTCATAGCGTAGACCTTCTGATGCAAGCGTTACAATGTATTATGTTTGTTGCTTCACAGACTGAATCTCAAGATCTTGTAAAAGAGACGAACATGAATCACGGCCAAACAATGAATCATTTTTACCAAGGTAAGCTTGACCCAGTTTCCTGTCTTTTATATCTACAGAATTAAAGTTTGATTGAATAAAATTGTAGATATAGGACAATAACATCGATTTATTTAGAAAAATCCTATAGCATACTAACTACTATCTTATTGACCGTTTGCACCATCCCTCTGTAGAGAGAAGGTTGCATTCTTCCAGAAGACTTGTCCACACTCCTCCAGTGCCAACATTTGCCAGCGACTGTACAGACTCCCCTCTACATAATCTAGTGCCATTAGCCTGTGTTGCTCAAAGTGGTTTGGATGCAGTTTCACATTCCTCACAAGATGCAAGAGGAAAGTCTAGGAGGCCAACCAAGTCTGCAGGGGCCACTTTCTACCGTAATGCCTTAAACCTTGCCAAGCCTGCAGGTAAATATGACAATATTAGAGCCATTTAGAGTTTGTACCATACATATATAGCATATTTTTGTGTATCCTGACCTCAGTGTGTAATGTATAGGTGGTTCTGGAGGATATAATGCAGTTCCTGGTAATGCCTTCACTCAATTACCCGGTGACAGCTTTGTTTCCAATTTTCAACGAATCGACTTGGACAGGTACCTTTGGTTTTTTCTAAATGATATTTATATGTATGTTGGTTTACCTGTCACTGTAAACTGGACATTTGATTTAGTTATATGAATCTTTACTCACAATTTTGTTCAAATTCTTCCTTCCTATCGATGCCATTTAGTTTGGTTTTCTTTATGAACTCAGTCACACACAGTATTTGCAGGAGAATAATTAAGGATTTAACATAAAGTGGTAAGAGCTCAAGTTTGCCACCAGGGAGCAGCAGTCCCATATAAGAGCTCCTTCCCTGGTGACTAAGCAGAAAAAAGTAATTTGCATCAGTAAAAATCATAGCTTGAAGGTTAAATTCAGTTGGAATGTCCTGAAAAATAGAGTCCTGAATTGTAGTCAACCATGTAAACCCTAAATCTTGCGAAATGTTCTTGTAATTTCCAGGCGCTGTCTGGAGGAATGCCCCCAGCTGGGCAGTATGGATGAACTCCAGCTTCTCAACCTCCAGCACAATCTAATCACAAAGGTTCTGCATCTGTCACATCTGCAGCAGCTGGTTTTCCTGAACCTGTACGACAATCACCTCTCTGAGATGACTGGCATCGAATCTCTAAGCTCTCTCAGGATCCTCATGCTGGGGAAGAACAGGTCGGTGGTCATCAGTGGATTCATAAGCAAACAAATACACACATTTGAACGGATTTATTTTGAATTGCCTCTGCTAACCAGTAGGGCTGTCCCGAATACCATTTTTTGGGCTCCGGATATTCGGTAGTAATCAACAGCGAATATTCGACCCGCGCGGGGGGGGGGTGGGGTTCAGCAGCGAACCGCTTCAACACGTGTATTTCGGTTTATTCACGGTTTTCATTTTGTTATTCTACAGTATTGTTGTTTTATAGTTATTTGTTAATGTATATAACCCAATTTGTGTTGCTAAAATGATTGGTCGTGCTTTTTACAGTATTACGGCTTCCACAGATGACATTTTTTATGGATTTTTTGTTAAAGCACTGAAGATATTCATTGCTATCGGGATGTTAAGAGCATTCCATGGAATATAACAAAAAGTGTATCTCGAGCCGGTTTCTCAAACTTACCTACCCTACCTTTAAGTGCTTTGACAAAAAATCCATTAAAAAATGTCATCTGTGGAAGCCGTAGTACTGTAAAAAGCACGACCAATCATTTTAGCCGGCCCAGCTAAAATAACTGGATGGCCTACCTGCTTGTCAGTCTTCCATCTGTGTGTTGGAGGAGGGGCTTTGTAAGGAAGTGGCAGATTTTTTCCGGCTGTGTATTTTCAAATTCTAGCGCACTCGAGCTGGGTTGCGGTCGAATAGTCCAAAAATCAGCTCCTAAGTTCTAACCCTATCTTCTATTCCTTGACCTCTGAGTGAAACGTCACGGGGTTAAGGGATAGTGGATAGGAGAATTCAAAAGGATTTAGGAGAAGAGACTGCGGTACTTTAGAGAATCCGACTGCACTTTCACTATCCGACGTGTTTATGATGCGCCAGCGGAGGTCATAAATGTGTGTCTGCTGCTGTGGGGAAACTATGGAAACTACAGTTTTCTATACAGCGGACTACAACATGGATGTTTAATAAGAACGAGGGACTACTGTAAACTCATCTAGAGACTCTGCACCGTGCTCTGATGCTGTTGTTTTATGCTTTATGAACGGGGACAACAGAGAAACATATTCTTCATGACCAAAGTTGGAATTGAAATAAAAAAGGAAAGTGAAACTTATGCTCGTCACCCTCTCCCTCCGGTCCACATTAATACAAATGATCCCAATACGTATGATTGTATGAAAAGATCGTAAAATAAATACAAATGTATTTATTATAAACGTTAGTCCTTAACATCTATCACTGTGTATATCACCATTCAAACATCTTTTAAAAGTTGAACAAACCCCACACAGCTCAGTAAAGACTGTGAAATGTTGACTTTATTTGATCATTTCAGTAAAAACTAACGTTCATATTTCTCTTTTTGATTATAATACTGATGAACGTTCAAAACAAAGCACTTTGGCAACTTACCACATACGTTTTAAAATGCTTAATAAGCACTGTAACTTTCATGATATCATTTCTCGTTCATAATCGGTTGTTTCCGTGAACGGCCGACTGTTGTGTGACGGCAAATGCCGCGGCCGCAAGGCATTGTGGGGCAGCAATTTCTCCTCTCCTTTCGGTTAGGGAGGTCCAGTGGTTCCCAAGCTAAAGGAGGTTATAAAGGAAGTTTGAAACATCCTTTCCTTTCATCTAGAGAATTCGGACGGCACTTATCATGGCTGCCACTGAGGGACTTCCGGGTCATTTCACTCCGTTAGGAAGGTTCCTAAGCTAAATGGACTATTCGACCGCAACCCTGGTTTCTCCAAAATTACCTACCCCACCTTTAAGTGTAATGAAGGAGAGTTAGCGCTGTTGACAGGAAGTTGTTGTTGCTATGGAAACAACGTGACGGAGATTAACGGAGAAAAAGTTAGATCTACATATAAAGACGGAGAAAGTAGACGATAACGTTTATGGTTAAGTGTTAGCACCCCCCGAAGAGGCACAAGCTCTTACGTTGATATTGGAGTTTTCAATAAATTCTATTTGGCAGCCGCAGTGCAGCGCGGTAAAAATCTAAACAGATAAATGATGCACTGCATTTGTGGTTACAAGCCAACATTTTGAAAAGTATGTGATGGGTGTGTGCCGTTCTTTTATAAAACATTTTGAGATTTATGGTTTCATTCGACATGTGTAAAAGTGACTTATATGTAATTCTATACATCCATTTCCCAGCAGGTCCCCTGATCAATTTCATATTGTTAGTAATCTCTATTCCAGAAGGTCAACAGAAGGAATATTAAAGTCATAAATCACTGTAAATGACATGAAGATCTTACTGACCTTCTCTGGCATCTGTTTCACTTTCTGTAAATCATGACATTTCTCTTTTTAAACCGCCTTCCCGGGCCGTATGTTTAGTAAAGAATACAACTGATTAGGCTTTCCATTGGCCTTTTTCAAGAGACTCTAGCCGTTTATGCTTACAGGTAGTCGGATATAAACTCACATGGACATTAAGTTACTGTACACTACTGTATGTCCGGTTTCCTCTTGGAAAGTGACATATTAATGCGTTTGTTGGTTGGTTAGCTGTCCTCATTATGACCTCTCCAATAGACACTCACAAAGACACACATTCCCATTTATTTCTATGCACCAGGTACTTTTCAGAATGGGCAAAAAGGGTTTTCAGAGGTGGAAGAAGTACTCAAATGTTTTACCCAAAAGTAGAAATACTATGATCTTAAAATACTTAATAACAAGTAAAAGTCCTAGAAGTACGAGTAGAAGTACACAAGTATAATCACAGTATGCCCAATGGCTTTTTTCACATTATAACTTTAAAATATTGTAGTTGAACTTTGCAATTCAAATACTATTATTCAGTTTCATCAACATATACATGTTGCATTTAAAATCCCTTTTATTAAACATGTATATATTTAGCATTAAATTGAATTACTTAAAGGTGGGGTACGTAATTCACTTCAGAAACACTTGTTGTTATATTCCATGGAATGCTCTTAACATCCCGATAGCAATGAATATATTAAATGCTTTGACAATAAATACATACAAACATTTCATCTGTGGAAGCCGTGGCGCTGTAAAAAGCACGACCAATCATTTTAGCCGGGCGGCCTACCTGCCTGTCAGCCTTCCATCTGTGCACAAACTTATCTCGTGCCCTCATTGGTCATGTGCGCGTTCGTGTGTGTTGGAGGAGGGGCTCTGTAAGGAAGTCTGAAGGAAGGGGCAGATTTTTTTCGGCTGCGTACTTTCAAATTCTAGTGCACTCAAGCTGGTTTCTCCATTCTTACCTACCCTAACTTTAAGTAAAGTACAAGTATGTTTAAATAGTCAATTACTTGAGTATACTGTATATACTTTGTACTTTGACTGTGGTATTGATCGTTTACATTTTCACAAATATTGTATTGTACATTTAATGTCATATCACAGAATCCATAAGATCTGCTGCCTGGAAAGCCTCTCCAAACTGAACATCCTGGATTTACATGACAATCAGGTACTGTCCCCTTCACTCTCCTCCCACCTTCATCGCGAGTGTGTTTAGTCTTAGTCATTTAGCTGCAGATACTCTAACTGTAGACAGTAACAGCTGCAAGGTTCATCACAAGTGGACGGTCTCTTTCACCTCCTCCGCACAAAAGAGAGGTTTTCTGTGTGAGATGCTCGAGTCAAACAGATATGACAGCAGGAGGCCAGGCATGAGAATCTACGTCATTTTAATCTTAGAGCCCTGGCCAATAAAGTTATCATGGCGGGCATTGTAGCCATGTTTTCCACTTGTTTATTTCAAAAATCTTCTAAAGAAATCCAGCTATATTTTGCAAATTGAGTGCCATGAACTGTTTTATAAACAAAATATGTCATTCCTTCACTTATTGATATTCTAACATCTTTTTTATGTCAGAAATCTGATGAGAAATGGAATAATAATCAGTCGACCTATCTCAGTTTTATGGACTTAACTTCAGTGTTTATTTAGTTGCCAACAGTGGATTGAAAAGCATCAAGCTCTTGTCAAGGTAATAATACTCCCACATCCATTCCCTCAGTGATCCTAGAATTTATTCAACAGGCACAATGTTTCTATGTCGAGTCTGAGAAAAAAACAACTATTATTATTGCCTTTCTGTTCAGCCTGGCTCGCTGATATTAAAAAGCCTTGGAAATGAGATGACGTAAGGAACACTAATGGGGATTTCAGAAGCTCCTGGAAAAGTGACGCTTCCCTCGGTCAGATCATGCCGCCTACACCCCTCCTCAGAGACCCGGTGTAGCCCCCCCCCCCCCCCTCTCTGATGTTGGCTGCGCTTTGCATAAGCAGGCGTCCCAATTACTGTTTCCTGAAAGAAAACGCTTTGTTGCCTCAGGTTCTGTCCACTCGAAGTGTTTCCTTACTACAGTTAATTTAAATAGTTCTTATAATATTAAAGGTCCCATGTCATGGCCATTTCTACTGATCATAATTCCATTGTTGAGATATACTAAAATAGATTTATATTGTGCAATTTTCCAAACTCACATTGGTTTCTCATACAGCATCTCTGTATAGTATGTGTATTCACTCTCTGTCCTAAACGGCTTGTTGGAGCTCCACTAGCACACCCCCCCAGCACAGCCCCCCCCCCCAGCGTGTCACAGCTGAGAGAGTGTGTGTGAGTGAGGAGCTCCACGGATTGGTCCATTTGGGTATGGGCACGTCACTGTACCCAGGAAGAGAAAGATAAATCTCCAACGAGGCGTTCTGGGTAGACAGGTCTTTTCTGTGTTGAGTTTTACTCGCTACAGGGTGTACTTTGAGGGTTTGTGACTTTGCAGACCGTTTACATGCATAAAAAGCTACATAACACACAAGGGGACGGGTAATAACCGGAAAAGCATGACATGGGACCTTTAAAATTAAATGAGCATAGTAGTAAAGAGATTTGTTTTTGTACTTTTCTTGCCTGTAATGAGAGTCCATTGCTTTCAGAGGTAGCCATTTGTTGGCAGAAGCCTATTGAGGAGCAGATGATAAACCTATTATTTTCACCTCCTGACCTTAAAATCTCCTGGTTTATGCGTTTAAAAAACTGTTCAAAAACTGTATTCAACTTTTTCCAAACTCACCAGATACCTGACCACCCAAATTTAACGTAAATTGTGTCACTCACAATGACAATAGAAAATGTTGATTGAAGTTAATTCAGTGAGAGTATATTGGCTGAATACATCAAAAATAATGTTCAAGTTGTTGTTTAGTCACTATTTACTTTATAACACCAGCTGCTTGTCCTCTTACCTTTTGCGTCGACCACAAGCAGTACATCACTGTCATCCTCTCTTCCTCCAATCCTCCAGCAGGGAGGCTCACATCACCCCCCACCCCCCCCACACCTCCTTTCCAACCTTTATTTCTGTAACAGGATGTCTTTTCATTTCCAGTTTTCTGGAAGCACTCCGAGAGGCAGATATTCTCTTTGGGAGTGTGCATCCAGCCCACTCTTGGCCTCAGTCACACAGCACTGGGGTTACAGAGCGACTTGGCGATGTTGGATAACCGATCTGTAGTTACGCGCTGATGTTTTCCACTCCAGCAGTTTGACTCTAATATTCAGAGGACAGTGGAGAAAGCCCTACAGGGTGTGTAAAACAAAGACAGTATCACAGGGTTAGAGAGGATTCTTAACCCTTAGATGCACGAGTGACTGGACCCTACACTCTTCCATAAGTGGGTCAAAAAGGACCCGTATTAGAATAATATGTGTTTTTATGTCATTTTTGTCATTTTGGTTAAGAAAAATCACTTGTATAATATTTAGTATTATATTTTGGTTCACACTAGAAATATTTTATATTTAATTTTTCACTATTTATAATTTAGACATTTTTCTTTCATTTTGAAAAAAAACGTTTTGAACATATTGATGCAAAGATCTGCGCTATTCTGAGACCCTCACAGTATTCCAGTCCCTTTTCAAAACTCATCTCTTCTCCTCTGTCTACTCATAGCCCACCCCCCATCAATCCATGCCGGTTGATCAAGTTTGATAGTCCTATACCCCCCACCCTAACCTTCCCTTATATTGTAAAGCGATTTTGAGTCCTTGAAAAGCCCTATACAAATATAATGTATTATTATTATTATTATTATTATTATTATTATTATTATTATTATTATTATTATTATTATTATTATTATTATTATTATTATACTGACAGGTATCAGATCTTGCTGTGTAAAATAATCTTCCTGAGAGGTGTTACTTCTGATGTAGTCTGTGTCCTACAGTGAATGTATTCCTGACAGCAACAGGTGATAAGAATCAAAGGTTCCCATAGGATCCCATAGGAAATGCATGCGGGTCATTTTTGACCCACTTATGGAAGCTTGGGGTAGCAATACAAAAACTACAATTTCTTAAAATGTATACAATTTAAAATGTGAATGGCATGATATCCAAAACATGTTTTTTGAGGAATAGCTGCAATATGAAATGATAAAAAAATGTAATTACAAAGATACTTCAAGAAAACCACCTCACCGGGTCAAAAAAGACACACTTATGCATCTAAGGGTTAAAGTCATGTATACCAGAAAGTGAGCACATATAACACCACATGTAGCAGCGGTTCACTGTAGGTTTGTCATCTTGTTAGATTGTACACGTATAATGAGTGCTGTTCTAAGTAATCGAAAGCCCATAACATTTTAAAATAAAATACAATTGATCAGTTCAAATCTTTGTCCATTTAACTCAACTACTTTTT